>NW_026047628.1:0-125000 GCF_023864345.2 Schistocerca serialis cubense | reverse complement strand
CCCTGTCATCATCGGCATAGTTGTCAGTTGACCAGAATGCCATCTTCAATGAAGAACAAGATTGTACAGATGTCTGGTTGACACTTTGTACAATTGTATCTTGAATTAAACACAGGATGGGGAAGTAGTTATCTGTTGCTTTCATTTTGGATACCAGTGTAGTTTTGGCCATTTTGCAGTCAGTCCTCAATTTGCATATGTAGTATTCTTCATTTTTCAGTTCCTTACTAGCAAGCTAATCATGAATGGCTCTTTTTGTTGGAGGAGGACAAAAATGACACTCAGCTGCTCTGTTTCCATGTTCTGTATATGCTGTTACCTTCAATTTATAGCCCACATCATATGAAACATCGATTTTTTTTCCATTAGGAAAATACTAAAGAAAATACTCTTCTGTTACCAATAACAGAAATCACTTTCAGTTCAAGTTAACTGGCACTGTAGACTGCAGTGATACATCATAGGCTTGACAGTGTTCTAGGTTTGTGATGGCAGGGCAGGAGTGGGGCAGTGTTAACAAGCTCATGAAGCTCCACAACTCATGTTCGTCGCATCAGTGCACTTGTGCTGCCACATGAATCCAGTGTTGCCAGATAGCCTTATGTTTCCCACAGCATTGAATATATGGCCTTTTTTAAGCCTGGCAGGAATTTTAAATCAAACATTGGACATTTTTACATTATTTTTGAGTATAAGACAGACCTGAATGCGGTAGGAAAGTTTTTTGAAGAAAAAAAGTGTCTTACTCCATAAAATATGGTATACCTTTGTTCCCTCTAGAACATAAGGTCAAATTGATGATTGTTCCTTTTGAGTGAGACTCTTTGGGTCTCAGTGAATTGCCCTGCTTTCCTAACCTCCTTGCATCTATTACTAACTCTTACCAGATGAAGTAACTAATAATTCCAACAGCTAGGTAAGTTCCTTGTACTTTTGAGGGCATGTATTGTCAGTACCAGAGATCTCACCTCCCAAAGTTAAGCAAAGGCCAGCCATTTTGTCTGACAGTTTTGCAGTTTTGAGCCATTCCAATATGTAAACAAGAGAGTAAAATATAATTTTCTGAACCTTATCTTTGTTTTTGCATCATGGTTTAGCTGTAGTATCTATTTTCCTGTCTGAGGAGGAAAAATGTAAATCATTTCCCACGTCTATCTTTTGAAAGTTACAAGTAGAGGTTACAACAATATGAAGACTGTCTTAACATTACATACCTAATGTACTTATCAGTATGACACTTCCTGTGTGCTGATTTCAACTGCATAGACCATGTTACAAAATACATTGTGTTTGGCTAGAGTGTTAGAGGCATTTTATTTTTAAATTCATCATGTATGGTGCCAGATATGGAACTGAAAATACTGATTAAGCTGTGATATCCAAAGAAGAATTTATCTTCAAGGATTCTTACTACACAGAAAGTATGTTAGGAAGAAAATTTATATTTTTTGTTAGCTAACTTTAATCTAAACATTTTTCAAAAAAATATGCTGTAAAGCAAAGAATTTATGGGGAATTATTTTGTGGATGAAACAATAAAAGTTTCATTTCGTGAATAACTTACATAGTAATACATCTGTATATGAATTTGTTTACTGTCTGTTGATTTGTTTAGGGCACTCAACTACTAAGGTCATTAGCACCCAGTCACAAATGTTAGTGCACTAAAAGCATATAAAAATGCAAGGGGGCAGCAACAGAAAGTACGTACAAAGACACAGATAAACAAAATAAAAATTAGATCTTTTTGGACAAGTCCGTCAATGTAATAAAACTAAGGACACGAGCAGCTGCTCGAGCGTCATCAGCTACAAGTTCCTGTAAGATAGACGGCAGACCCAGGACAACACGAAAGTAAATAAAACGGGAACAGGACAATAAAACATGGTGCACCATCAATGAATGACCACAGGGGCACTGCGGGGCGGGTTCACCGGACAACAGGTAGCGGTGCCTAAAACGGCAATGCCCAATCCGCAACCTGGCCAAACTGACCACCTCTCGCAGGGAAGGGCTTGAGGAGGTCGTCCAAGCCGTCGGGATCAGTTTGATGGCCCTGAGCTTATCTTCATAGAGAGAGGACCAAGCCTCATGCCACAATGATGAAACGTGCTGACAAAGAACCCCGCTAACATCAGTTTGTGGGACACAAAAGAACACTGTCAGAGGCAAGAGGACAGCAGCCTTGGCTGCAGCATCAGCAGCTTCGGTCCTAGGCACACCAATATGGCCAGGAATCTGGAAAAAAAAGAAAAAAAAAGACACGAGCGCTGGTATCAGCTAGCAACTGGAGGGACCGTTTAATTCGTTGCACGAGAGGGTGGTCCGAATATGGGCCATGGAGACACTGAATGGCACTCAAAGAATCAGAGCAGATGGCATAGGGAGAATGACGATGGCGGCGTATATACTGAACAGCCTGATAGAGAGCAAAAAGCTCATCTGTAAAGCTTGAACACTGGTCAAGGAGCCGGTATTGATAGGTATCACCACCAATGACAAACGCACATTCGATGCCCGCAGTAGTCTTGGAGCCATCTGTGTAAATGACATTAGCGAGCCTCGAACGAAGTTGGACAAACCTCAAGCGGTATATTGAATCCGCAGTCCTTCTCCTTTGGAAGCGAGCTGAGTTCAAGGTGAATGCGAACCTGAGCCTGGAGCAAAGGTGGCGTTGGGCTCTCACCCACTCTAAAAGTTGTAGGGAAGGTAAAATCAAGTTGCTGAAGCAGGCGATGAAAGCTAACTCCAGGAGGTAATATGGCTGACACATATAGCCCTTATTGGCGGTTGAGAGAGCCTTCTAAGAAGAAGAAATATGTCGGGTGGTTGGCCATAAACATCAGTTGGCAGGCATACTGACAAAGCAACATATAGCGCCAGTAGTTTAGCAGTAATTCGGCAGCTTCAGCATACAACCTCTCAACAGGGCTGGTGTAGAATGCTCCAGTCGCCAGACATAGCCCCTGATGGTGGATAGAGTTTAGACGGCATGAGGTGGACGGCTGGGCAGAAGAGTAGACAAAGCTCCCGTAATCCAGCTTTGATCGGACAATGGACCAATGTAAGCAAAGCAAGACCATTCGATCTGCTCCCCATGATGTACCGCTGAGAACACTGAGGACATTTAGGGAACGGGTACAACGAGCAACCAAGTAAGAAACGTGGAGATCAGCAAAGTTTCCAGTGAAATGCAAGCCTTAAAAATTTTGTTGTCTCAAAGAATGGGAGAGCAACTGGACCGAGATGTATGGATGGTGGAAGAAACTGTAACGCCAGAAGTTCATACAGACTGTTTTCTCACCAGAAAAACGGAAACCGTTAGCGACACTCCATGAATATAGACGGTCTAGACAACGCTGAAGACAGCGCTCATGAGACCTGTTCTCTGAGTGCTGCAGTAGATCGTAAAGTCGTCCATGAAAAGGGAGCCTGAAATGTCAGCTGGAAGGCAATTCATTATTGGATTGATCGCTATGGCAAAAAGGGCCACGCTCAAAACGGAACCCTGGGGCACCCTATTCTTCTAGCGAAAGGCATCTGACAAAACAGAACCCACATGTACCCTGAACATTCAATCCATTAAATATGGATTAATAAAAAGAGGGAGGCGACCACGAAGGCCCCAAGTGTGCATGGTGCGGAGAATGCCCGCCCTCCAACAGGTGTCTTAAGCCTTCTCCAAATTGAAGAACACAGGCAAAAAGTTGTTCATAATGAAGGTAAACAAAGTAACCAGGTGGTCACAAGCAGAGCGGCACCTACGAAAGCCACATTAGAATTTGGTAACGAGGCATCGAGATTCAAGGAGCCAAACCAATTGAGAATTTACCATGTGCTCAATCATCTTGCAGACACAGCTGGTAAGGGAGATGGGGCAATAACTGGAAGGAAGGTGTTTGTCCTTTCCTGGTTTGGGTACGGGGACAACAATTGCTTCACGCCAGTGTGTGGGAACATGACCTTCAGTCCAGATGCAATTATAGGCGCGAAGAAGAAAGCCTTTACCTGCAGGAGAAAGGCTCTTCAGCATCCGAATAAGGATACCATCAGGCCCCAGAGCAGAGGATTGGTACCAGACGAGTGCACTTTCGAGTTCCCGCACAGTGAAGGTGGCATTGTAACTTTCACGATTCAAAGACTAGAAAGAAGGTGGCCGTGCCTCCTCTGCTTGTTTTCGGGGGAGGAAGGCAGGGTGGTAATGGGCAGAGCTCGAAACCTCTGCGAAAAAGCGGCCGAAGACATTTGAGACATCCTCAGGATCCACAAGGACTTCATTCGCTACAGTCAGGGCAGAAATCGGGGAGTGGACCTTGGTGCCAGATAGCCTGCGCAGGCCACCCCAAACAACCGAAGGAGTAAAACTGTTGAAAACTTTTGAATGAGCTGGTGAAAGCCACCTAGCAAGCCTTTTTGCTTTCTTTGATAACACAACGACATTGTGCACGGAGTCGTTTGTAACTGATACAGTTCACCATTGCAGGGTGGCGTTGGAAGGTGTGTAAAGCACGTCGCCAAGCACAAATAGTGTCGTTGAATGCTGTAGTCCACCAGGGGACTGGTACTCGACATGGAGAAGAGGAAGTACGAGGGATGGATTGTTCAGCAGCAATGATAGTAACGTCCGTGAGGTATGCGACCTGACTATCGCAGCTGGATAGGTTTTGATGATGGAAGATTGCCAGGAATGTGAAAAGCCCCAGTCGGCTTTGGAGATGTTCCAGCTAGTGGAACATGGAGGAGTGTGATGCAGGAGATGGATTACGCAGGGGAAAAGGTCGCTCGAGTATGGGTCAGAAAGAGCATACCAGTTGAACTGACATGCAAGTTCGATAGTGGATATTGAGAGGTTCAAGTGGGAATAGGTATGTGTTGCACCCGAAAGGAAGGTAGATGCACCGGTATTTAAGCAGATTAGATTGAGGTGGTTGAAAAGGTCTGCCAAGAGGCAGCCTCTTGGGCAGTATGCTGGAGAGCCCCAAAGGGGATGGTGGACATTAAAGTCTCCAATCAACAAAAATGGTGTAGGAAGTGGAGCAATCAGTTGTATAATGTCTACCCTAGTAAAGGCAGACGATGATTGAGTGTAAACAGTACAAATGGAAAATGTGAAAGTGGGGAGAGTAATTCGGATGGCAACTGCCTGCAGATCGGTGTGCAATGTGATTGGATCATAGTAGACACCATACCGAACCAGCAATATGACCCCTCCATGAGCCGGAATACCTGCCACAGGGGGTAGGTCAAAACACGGAGGTATAGTGTGCCAGATCAATACGATCACATGGGCACAACTTCGTTTCTTGGAGACCTACGACAAGCGGGCAGTGCATTCGAAGGAGCAATTGTAGTTCCTCTTGGTTGGACCGAATGCTGTGAATATTCCATTGAAAAAATGCCATTATGAAAACGAAAAGAAAAAAAAGAAACAAGAAAAGGTCACCTCGATGGCTGCTGAGGGCCTAGCTTCGAGGGAGCACTGCTGCTGCAATCGATAGGTGGTGAGTCATGGGCCATCAACTCAACAGTTGCATCTGCCACCTTCCTGAGCTGGTCAGGAGGGGCAGCTGCCTCCGCCAGTGAAAGGCCAGATGATCGGCTACCAGCAGTGCAGCCTGGTGAACCTGAAGACGGCCAGCGACGGCAACCGCTGGGTGGCGCAGTAGAAGAAATGCGCCTCGGCAGAGATGGAGAACTCTTTTCTATGAGCCATCTTTGAAGAATTACGTTTTGTCAAAAGAACAGTTGAGGCTGTGAAGTTTGTATACGCAAGAAAGGTCCGAGCATCTAATTTAGAGGTCCTTGTCTTAGCAGTAGCAGATGATGATGTTTGAGCCTTATGGTTGGCGGAAGGAAGAGGAGATGTAGATTGGGCGATCTTAGCAGTGGCCGATCTGACGACCGAATCGCTAAATGTTAGATCGCGTGTGTGTAGCTACCTCCCCGGTAGGCCGAGGAGAGGTGCGAACAGTACTGTATTTACCTGCCAGAAGCATAGTGGGCTTTCTGCCATTGAATAAGTTGTGAGCAGCCAAGGTTGACACCTCTTTCACTCGAATTTCCTGTATACTTTTCTCATCTTTGTAGACAGGGCAGTCGCAAGAGGAGGCAGCATGGTCGCCCATACAGTTAATGCAATGAGGGGATGGAGGTGAACAGTCACCCTCATGGGCAACCCTGCCACAGGTAACGCATTTAGCCACACTTTAAGAAGACTGTCGTGTATGGTTAAACCGCTGACATTGGTAACACCTTGTAGGGCTGGGTACATACGGCCGAACAGAAAAGATCTCATAACTCACTTTAATTCGTGAAGGCAATTGCACATTGTCGAATGTCAGGAATATGGTTCGGGTCGGTATGAGGTCCTTGTCGACCCTTTTCACGACCCGATGGATGGCCGTCACTCCCTGATCAGAGAGGAAAGACAGTATCTCCTCATCAGTTATTCCGTCAAGTGACCTGGTATACACCACACCACGCGACAAATTCAAGGTGCAACGGGCCTCCACCTGTACAGGAAATGTGTGTAAGAGAGTGGCTCAAAGTAATTTTTGGGCCTGGAAGGCGCTCTCTGACTCCAACAGCAAGGTATTGTTGCACAACCGAGTACAAGATTTCACTGGTCCTGCAATTGCATCTACATTCTTCTGAATGATGAAAGGGTTGACTGTTGAGAAATTGTGACAGATCTTGTGACAACAAGAAACTTCGGTGCTGGTGGTAGGATTTTCGGAACAGGAGTTTCATCTAGCTTTCTTTTTTGGGCAGAAGACAGGGAGGAAGAAGAAGAAGAAGAAGAAGAGAAATTCATTGCACATGAATCCCCCATGATTGCCAGCATCTCCGATGGTGCGCTCCTTCCCTGTGGGGGCCCTCTAAAAGAGGGCACTCCTGCCTTAGGTGATTGTTCATACCTCAGGTCACACCTCCCGAGAAACGGAAAGAGGGACCAATTGGCACGTTCGAAAGGTAACAGCTAAGGCTATCAACCCTCCCTGGGCCTGGCCTTTACAGGGGGTACGTGTGCGCCTGACTTGTCCGCCCAGGGCGGGGAATTACGCGTTACCCCATCACCGGCTACGTGTGCAAACGCTTGGGTCGGCCTTCAGACACGCACAGGGTGGAAAGAGAGAGGGATAGAGGGATAGAAGAAAGAATCTCAAATGCTGAAGTGGAGAATATGACACAGAAAAGAAGACAAGGAGAATAGGGCAAGGAGAAAGAGGCAGAGAGAAAAGTAAGGGCATGAAAGCGAGGAGAAGAGTGAACGCAGGGAAAGACCAATAGAGCAAGAAAGCGTGAGGATGGAGAAACAGAAAGGAAACAGGATCCTGGAGTTTTCAAACGTCCATCTCTGGGCGAAGGCTCGATACATTACTCCCAAGAGGAGGGAATGTGAAGGGGAGGAAACGGGGAGGGAAGGATTGGGGACGAGGAGGGATGAGGAAGGGGGGTAGGGCAGCCCAGAAAGGAAGGAGAACTGCACTAGCTCGGAGCCCCATGCTTGCCATGCACGTATCCACAAAAGAGTTGTGGGCCCCCTGTGGGATCTGTATATGAAGACTGGTGCATTGTTACACACTATTAGATTTCTGTTAAAGATAATGGATAGTAAATTTGAGAGAGTGAAAGGGTAGCTACATCCAGACAGCCCAACTCGGAAATACGCAGTAACTAACAAATTAATTGTTCCAGTACAACAACTTCCATAATGTTTAAGCAAACATTAACACCACAAACTGAATAACAAGGTTTCATAAAAAGAGAAGCAAACAGTTGAATTTTTTTACAGCAGATATGACAATCTGTCAAGCAGGTGACACATAGGGTACTAATTATCTAAAGATCCTGAAACTAAAATGCACAGAGTTTTTCAAAAACACAACATAGTATTTTCGGCTCTGGGAGCTTACAAGCAATTTTAGGCAGACACAGAACTGGAGCAAATAAAAATTACTTCCGTTCGTTACAAATTTGTTCGTTTTGAATACACCTGTATTTATGTATGTATGTAGGTATCATGCCAACTATCTGGTGAATGCTCCGAAAAGAGCATCTTTTCTTGAGGTAAGGAGTTACTGGAACATATGGTCTACTGTTAATTGATGTGTACTACGAACTCATGTATAAAGTGTAAAAACTGTAACTTCTAAACTTCACTCCACATTAAATAATGAAGTTGACTGACAAAGTAGTAAAATGGAAAAATGGATTTATGTTGACAGGCAACTAAAATATACAGACATTAATGGTACCATTGCTGATGTAAGGGTCAGAAATTGGTAAGCAACTTTTATATTTAATATTTCCCTGCTTCATTAAACACTCACAATCTGCTGAATTGGGGATATGTGCAAAATGGATCTCACAAATCTGGAGATCTACAAACCGACTTCGTAGAAAATTTTTCTCTGTTTAATGAAGACAAAAGTGTTCATTCATCACATGAACAAGTACAGGCTTTGCCTGGATGCTGCAGAAACATTTTATCATGCCATCATGGCTAATGAGATCTAACACATGAAACAGTGTGTTACTGTGTTCTTATACAAATTAAAGGTGATGTAAAGAAGAAAATGTCATCTCTCAAAAAAGTTGACAATTTGTTGAGATGGCTATACTTTATTAGAAAACAAGTACATTATCCAATTTCTGTTTGAAAGTATTTGAAGTGGAAATGGATTGTTATTCTTTGCTGCATGACGTGGTAAAGTTGTCATGGATGCTATTGGTGGTACAATGAGAGGGGTGTGGAAGCAGATGAAACACAGAAAATGGTATACTGGCTGAGATACAGATTTTTATAAATGTGCACAAACTCAGATTCAAGTGAAAACCATGTTTTATGGTGCTGGAAGATGGTTTATGGACAAATGAGTGAGCACAACTTACATTCATGTCTAAATTTTTGCTCATATTCGAAACTATTATTATTTTTTACCATAAGGTATCATAATATTGTTGTCACAACAACCCTGAAGCTTGAAAAAAACCAAAAATCTTCTCGTAACTAAGGATGCAACCCATCAAAGATGTGCTGGGTATTCAGAGGTGTAAAATAATTCTTGTAGGGATCAAATGCTGCAGATGAAGACCATTGCAACAGATGCTGGCAAGGGTGTGCATGTTTATCTGATAAATCCTGGATTGTCTGGCACTACAGAAATTTTAAATGCGAAAGGCATAAAACAATTTCTATGGCATCTCTGAAAATGCAGAAGCTATGGTAATGTTTTTGAAACCCATTCCAAAGGCTACAATTTATTCACACAATACAAAAGGGACAGCACTTTTTGTTAGAACTGAACAAATTTGAACATTAATAAATTAACCAAAGATTATTTTAAAAGCAACAGATTTCACTTATGTCTTTAGAATTGGGACCTACAACTGTGTTGCAAGATGAATCTTGCTTTTTTTATACGAAAATGTAATGTAACGAAAAATTGAGACCTATGTATTTAAATCTTATGATATACGTATAGTTTTACTTTGTTGGAGTATCAAAAACTGCATTATGAATGACACTATTTTTGTGAGTTTTGTATAGAATCTGTGGTGTCCCAAATGCAATTAGTTTTTGACTTATCTTCAAGATTTCAAGTTTTTGATACAATTATTGGACGCCTAATATAACACAGTCCTTATGTATTTGTATCTTGCAGGAAGGGTGCAACTCAAATAATTTCTGATTTAAACACAATTTTAAAAAATTGTTTCAGGCGCTATCTTTAATTGCACACAGCCAACTGTGTTAACGCATTATCGATCATTTTGAAAAGGAAATGTTACTATAAAAACTAATGGAACTCACTTTTCATACGTGTGATTGCCCAAGAGGAAAACTTGGATTCACTCTTTCCTCAGCTGAATTGTATTTTTGATTCAACTGACCTTTAATGAGTAAGTATACTGTTGTATTCCATTAAAAAATAATTTTATCTCTGTCCATTACAACTACCAGGCCTACTGATCATGCAACAAATTCAAATTATTTCCAATATCAATTGGTGGATATTTAGTGCTTCACTCATTTCTACAATGAAGTAAACAAATTTATTAACTAATTTACAGGTTCTGTCACTCTTCATTGCATTTTCTTCATACGGAATTACTTTTAGAAGCTATGCTCATTTTTTGATAATATTTCAATGCACCCTATGGGTTATTCATTAAAATTACTTAAACCGATACCTCAGAACAAGAGTAATTAGCTTTAATGTTGGATAACTGTCGCAACGCAGCTGCACCACACAGTACTCCAACATTCTGAGAAACAATGGTGCACAGATTGCATTAACCTCTCAACAGAGCCACATTATTTTAAGACAAGAAATTAAGAATGTTCTGACATTTACTCAGCCATAACCTCAATTGGGGATCAGAATTATTTTGAGAAAATATTAAATTTCTTATGAACTAGACAACTAAAGACAATGTAATTAATCACTGAAGACTCAGCACACATTCACCAAGTTAACTGTGTTGTAAAAGGTATGTACAATACCAATCTGTGATAGCAACATCTGAACTCAGACATTGGGCTTAACAGACGAAGTATTATTTTGAACATTTTACATACTGGTGAGACAGAAATGAAAGAAAAAACAGTTTACCAGTAAAAGGAAAAAAAAATGTAAGGCATATGTACCCATCTGCAGCAAGTATTTGTTTGGTATATGGTTCATGGCATTTTTCTACAAGTTTAAGTGGATAACAGATACAAATAAGAGATAATCAATGAAATGTTCTCCTTCACTATTTACAGCAGTCTCCCAGCTGGGATGACTCATTCTGTAACTGTAGAAGTCACGTGGTTTTAAGGCGAAGAACTCAGTGAGCAAGGTTCAGAGGGCATTTTCATCTGAAAAGGGAGTTCCTTGAAGGTTGTTCAATAGATCACAGAAAAGGAGAAAATCTGAGGGTGCAGGATCGGTTGAATAAGGTGAGTGTGAAATTACTTCAAAACCCAACTCCTATGTACCATTTTTTGGTCAGCCTAACAGATGGCGGGCAGGTGTTATCCTGGAATAGTCTTCCTGGTTGTTGTTCATGTACTGCATCTGCAACACACCTCAGTTGTTGACAGTAAATGTCAGCAGTAATCAGTGGTTACATCTCAAGGACGCAATTCATAGTAAACCACACAGGTTGTACAACACTATCTTTTGTGGATGCTTTTTGTTGTTGCTTTCTTTGGGCCCAACCATTCCTTTCTTTTCCTTATTTTAGTACAAAGCCACCACTTCTGATCACCATAATGATATATGGCAAGAATGATTAGTCTTGTTCACAAGCAACTGATGGCAGGCAACCAAGGATGCACATATGGCCATCCATTTTTGTGATTTTGGTTTAGTGCATGTAGTATCTGTACACCCTATTTTTGAGCCTTCTCCACTGCACGTGAATGTCAGAAGGTCCTGAAATGATGACAGTTCATCGAATTTGCCAGTTCTCAAGAACAATAACAATGATCATTGTGAATTAATATATTTAAATGATCATCAAACTGTGAAGGTAAGTCACTAATGGCATAAAAAAATCCCCTTAGAATGAAAAAACCATTTTCTTGCCAAGCTCTGTCCAGTGGCATTAAACATGAACAGGGCACAAATGTTTCTGGCTGCCTACAGTTTTGTTACCTCTCTATAGTGCCCAAACAGATGAATATATAAACAGTGCTATTTCTCCACTTGGCACTCCACTTTCTAGTGACCACAGTTCCACTCAGTATCTCCAAATGACAAAATGACAATATGTAAACTCAAACAGCAACAGTGAACTACAAATAAAAAATTACAAATGATAAATAAACCCTCAGCAACTGAAATACCAACATGCAAAACGAAAGTGCTAAAAACTTATGCACCAGCCTAATATTTAGAAAAACTGAAAAAATATCAGGCCATGAAAACAATTTCTTAACAGCAGCCAAAAACACTAGGTAGAAAAAGTGACCATTGAAATTAGATCCATCAGACTCAGTCAGGAAGTGTATACTTCACCAGACACCAGTTTCATCAGATGAATGGTCAAATCACAAGAATCATTTAGTGACAGAAGCAGGAAATCATCTTGTGATGATTGTAGCAACCTAATAACTAAAATACTGTGCTGACTTCACAGCATGACAAATATGCAGTACAAGTGGAGAAAACTTATTGGCATCACATTGAAACCTTCTTCTCCCTTTACTCAGTAAACAACACTGTTATGGTGTTAAAAGAATTACAGTTACAAGAACTGAATCTTAGCTTAGCAACAAAAAACTGTGTCCTAGTAATAAATGATACCTTGGGAGTAAAACTGATTACAAAATGGGGAAACAATTAATACGATGTCCCACAGGGTTCATCATTTGATGTATACTGAACTACATGAATGTTGTGCTAAAACCATTGGACGTGCCTCCAAAATCTGCAATGCTTGCTGATGACACGAGTACACTGATAACTGGCAAACACATTCATAATAGAAACAGCCAGGAGAATAATGGAACATGCTTGCAACTGGTGTACAGCAACAGAACCAAAATTCAAACTTTATACTTTCATAAACACACATCGTGCAGTTCCAAACTGATCCAAATGACACAGATACAAGGGACAGACACTGGATGAGGATCCATGTGTTAAGTTCTTGGGCATTCGAATCGGTAATAGATTAAGGAGGCACCAGCATGAGAATGAGTCAACCAAATAGCTCATACTTTTCTGCCTTGCCATTAATGAATGTTCGTCCAGAGTATCAACTTGCAGAAATGCTTCCTAGCATGCTTTCACTCAGTACTATCCAATGGGATAATCTTATAGGGCATGGCAGCTATGAACAAATTAGTATTTATCCAACACAATCTTGTAGTAGGAATGTGATATGAACACCTTGCATAAACCTCTTCACTGACCTAGGGAATCTTGCACCTTCATGTCACTACATAACTCTTGGTTTTTACATTAAGTAACTAATATTTTATTTATTTCTAGTTGGCTGTGCCAGAAGATAATTCAAAAAAGTGAAAAATCCAAAAGAAGCCATCGTAATTGCCTCTAGGTGAGTAACGCTGAGGGAATCGACAAGTTTACCAATTTGTTGACCCCATTTCAATATGAAATCCAAGCAGACACCAAGGAACTGTATGCAGTATGTTTCACTCAGAGTATGGCCAATAATGTCTAGTAATTCCAGTAGCAGGTCATTTCTGATTACTTTACATCTTATAAAATGAGTCTTCAAGGGATAAGACTTTAACTGGTAGCTGCAACATTAATAAGGGTAATGTGCTGTGCAATATGGGACAAGAAGTTTGTTGGTAGTGATCACGATTTATTATTCAACTTATGTAATGTGATTAACAGTTTAGTGATACCATCACTGAATTGAATCTGAGGAAAAGGGAGTTCTGTAACAAACAGAAGTAAGTTGACATTATAAGAAAACACACAAATGGACCCAAAACAGCAGAGATGGAAAATTATCGGAAACAATTTTTCATATGGTGCACCACTGCACATTGGAACCTGCACGAAAGAGCACTTCTTAACAGTAATCTGCCTGAGGTACTGATCAGCTATAATGGTCTGCCGACCTAACCTTGAAATTTGCTTCATCTCACAGTATGATATCTTTTTTTATTGGTGGGAGTTTGTGGAACGCTCCACCTATGTGCTTCCTCTTCCAACAACTTTGAACTATGATGCTACATGGCAATAGCAGTGAGTTTCCTAAACTGACATGCTTGTAAATGCATGGGTCAAGTCTGAAGAAGTTGAAAAGAATTGATATTTGTGATCAGTAAATGATGAATCTGATCCTAAACACAGCTGTGAGAAGCACATTAATGTTGTATGTGCAGACACAAATTGTACACAATGGGAAAATCTTATAGTTCCTTTGTAAATAAAGGCTTTTCAGGAATGTATAGAAGTAAAAATCTGACCCCAATTCTATATCTTTATTTATGACAAAGTTATAGTCCTGTGAAATCTGATGATTTTGATCACCCTGAGGAACTGATCATACAGGTATAACTTCTTTCAGTAAAATATGATAACCTTAATTTGTCTTGATGGGTTGCATTTATTATTGAATGTTCCAGAATTTTTGTCATTAAATTTGCTTTCAACACTGTACCTCTGCTGTGGCTAGAGATGGGGTGTTAATCATATCCATTTGTTCACACTTCGATTTACACATTGCATTCTATAAATGATGTGGATGGATGTGGGATGAGCCAGGGTGCAGATCTGAAGGCAGAAGCTCCCACAGGAATACTGACAACCAGCTGCTAGTGACTAGTGCTAATCTACTCACACTGCTAATTATGGGAACTTCTAATAGATTATTTTGTATGTATTTATGTATGTATGTGCGTACGAACATGTACATATACTACTAAAATATCACTGTTACTCCTACTACATTAGTCAGCTACTTACTTTACCTAGTATCTACATATACATTGATACACCGCTATCCACCGAATGGCGCGTGGTAAAGGGTACCCCATAACCCTGATGGTCATTTCCTTTCCCATTCCACTTGCAAATACGAGGGAAAAAGACTGTATGTGCCTCCATATCAGCCCTGATTTCACGAATTTTATCTTTATAGTCCTTATGTGCAATGTATGTTGGAAACAAAATCGATCAGCAGTCAGCTTCAAATGGCAGTTCTCTAAATTTTCTGAATAGCATTCCTCGAAAGAACGTCACCCCTTTGTCTGGGAATTCTCATTTGAGTTTCTGATGCATCTCTGTAACACTTGTGTGTTGTTTGAACCTACCAGTAACAGATGCAGCAGCCTGCCATTGAATTGCTTCTCCAACAAAGTATTACATTGCTATCTTGCTAGCTTGCTCTTGCTAACACAGAATCTTGTTGGCCAGCATCATTATTAAGCCCTAGCATTTTATGCTACTGAGACCACAAAGACTGCATGTCACTCTTGCTGACAGAGCTAATATGTTCACTGCACAGCTGCATGTGCTACTCAGGATCACTGTTATGGTCACACATCCCATTCATAGACTTGCTCATGTATCCACCACTATTTAAGCAGAGTTACGTATTTGCAAAGTAACAAGTGGGGTACACATCAGTGATTTCAGTGCCAACCACATGACATGGATTTCCAGAACACACAACCAGCAACACACTGTTCTGCCCACTTGCTGTGGGAGCAGCACTCCATGCAGTGGACATTATCCCTGAACCTCTGGCCCTTGTGCCATGGAGGTATCTTGTTTGACCTGTGATTTCTTGGGCTACATGCGGAGGCCTTTTGTATCTTTATGATTAGTGGTCACTAACTACAATCCAGCCACTTTTCCAACTACAGCTATGCTCTAGAACACCCTACAGTTTGTTCTTTTAGCCAAACTCCCCATATGCACATCCCTGACTTCTATGCATGACATTCTCATTTCTATGAAACCCTTCTTGTGGAACAACACTACTACTGTTTCACTTACTGTACTGTCTACTTGTGATGCAAATGCATCCCTTTAATTAGTTTAAAATGGCATAATATGAGGCTCTGTGACATTAAGTCTTTGCCTGTTAGCTGTGAATCAGCTACACTCCTTTACATACTCCCCAACTTGTCCATAGCATGATAGTTTGGTTCCTTGACCTGTATGCTTGTTTGAAGAAATCAACATTTCAGTGCATGAAGAATCCTTTATAACTGCAGGAAGTTTATGAACAATGAGATCAAGAATGAGCCAGTACCAAAATTTCTGCAATTGTGTGTTGAATACTCCCAGTCTGTCCAATTTCATTCCTGTGACATGTTTATCAATGTGAGCATCTCTTTCCCTTAGCAAGGTCATAAAGCATATTTCAAAAAATTAGTATTTCTTCTTTAGATCTGTCAGGACTCAAATGGTGAGGCCACACATGGCTTCATCTATGTACAATCATTCACCAAAGCCATACACAGAGTTTTTCTACTATTGAAAATTTTGTAACTAATACAACAGGTACCACAGAAGCTGCCACAATATGTACAGGTTGTGGCCAAACTATTAGGGCTGATCTACAACACACCAATTTTATCTCTTTTTCAAAACACAAAAAAAAAGAATAACTATGATTCACATAAGAGATAAGAACAGCCAATGTTCTTTTGAATTGTATTTATCAGGAGTTACTGAAAGGAGGAATATTACTCTAATGACCTAGACTACTACAACTTACACTTCATCTAAATGTTAATGTTGTGACCATCACACACAGCCATTATACAGTATAGTTGATATCAACATGAGCTATGGAAAACAGGATTATACTCACCACCAGTCCCTTTCCACTTCTATTTAAAGCAGTCAGCATTCAACAGGTGATATGAAAGTCAAGTGCAAGAGTATAAGAACACTCTACAATTACGAACAGCAACAAGTTCCAGAAAACTGACAATCTGTGACAATTCCACTGAATGCATCTTTTACTCTACACACTTAAAAGACTTATTACTTAACTACAAACAATACGTCTGAGATGTGAATACTTACAATATTCTCAGTTACATTCATTTCCAAATTTAATTCGGGATCCTCCTTGATAAAATCAGTGGGCCAAGATATTCCCAACGGATCTTTAACAGTCTGAAAGAAGAAAACAATCTGAATTATATCTGCTTGCTAACTTCTGTGTGTATGACACAGCTCTCAATATTCCTTTCTTATGACTATCATCCAACTTTGCAGTGATTTTTATCAATTGGGAAGAGTGAGTGTCTCAATGCATCCAAATCAGTTCTTATTGCACTGATTTTGTTATCAGCGACTGTGTAGTATTTATTTGGCATACTTTCACTTTCTATTCCTGTCACATAATCTACTCTGATTTCAGAGGCCCTATGGCCTGCTCTATAGAGTGGTCATACTCCCATATACAAACTTGATATGTGTGTGTGGCAACAATTAAAAAAACTCAGATAATATAGAGATGAAAATAATCTAGCTGTAAACCCATAAACAGCACTTTTTGGTCATTTATCAAATGAATATGGCATTCCACACATTATCATCAAAATTAACCAAATTTAATGTTATTTACACAGCTTCTTGCCATATCATGATGTATTTTCAGTGCCTGCTCTTTAGGAAACAATGCAAATTTATCTCATGTGTACTGGAGGAAAATCATAATGAATTACATACACCCAATGCAGGGTTTCAGTAATGATGTAAATACTACAGTGAATAGTGACTGGGAACTCTACAATATACCCATCACGTATCATAGTTCCCCATCATCTGTTACAGCACTGTGACACAGAGACATGTAACAAGATTAACAATTACTTCCAAGAGGAAGTCTTCCTTGCTCTGTTGACACCAAATACATACTTAAGGCATTCATTACATAGAACCATAATAAAAAAAATTAATGCAAGGGTAATGGTTCATAAAGATTTGCTTGTAACAAGTGCTGTTAAAATACTATTGGTAATAACCTACAAATGACACATCTAACTAGAGTCAACTGGACAATCACAAACATTCTTGAAAATAGCTGGTACCATAGGTTACAATTTTACACTATCCATGATAATTTAGCTCTAATGCCCCATATTTGTGTCATGACATTCTTACAACACTTCCTCCACAATACAGTGCTTGTGTGAAAACTTACATTATGCTCAGACCCATCAGCATGTTGTTTCAGTTCGGGATCTTGCTTTACCCAAACACTAGGGCCTTCAGTCTTTTCCGTCTTTAATGTGTCTTAGAGAGAGAGAGAGAGAGAGAGAGAGAGAGAGAGAGAGAGAGAGAGAGACTGACTTTTAAACAGATCTTGTGTAGAAGCTGTTATGGCCATAACAATAATTATATATATATATATATATATATATATATATATAATATGGTTATAACAGAGGGAAACATTCCACGTAGGAAATATATATCTAAAAACAAAGATGATGTGACTTACCAAATGAAAGTGCTGGCAGGTCAACAGACACACAAACTAACACAAACATACACACAAAATTCAAGCTTTCGCAACAAACTGTTGCCTCATCAGGAAAGAGGGAAGGAGAGGGAAAGACGAAAGGATGTGGGTTTTAAGGGAGAGGGTAAGGAGTCATTCCAATCCCGGGAGCGGAAAGACTTACCTTAGGGGGAAAAAAGGACGGGTATACACTCGCACACACACACACACGCACACACACGCACACACACACACACACACACACACACACACACACACACACACACACATATATCCATCCACACATATACAGACACAAGCAGACATATTTAAATATGTCCTCTTGTGTCTGTATATGTGTGGATGGATATGTGTGTGTGTGTGTGTGTGTGTGTGTGTGGGCGCGAGTGTATACCCGTCCTGTTTTCCCCAGAAGGTAAGTCTTTCCGCTCCCAGGATTGGAATGACTCCTTACCCTCTCCCTTAAAACCCATAGCCTTTCGTCTTTCCCTCTCCTTCCCTCTTTCCTGATGAGGCAACAGTTTGTTGCGAAAGCTTGAATTTTGTGTGTATGTTTGTGTGTCTATCGACCTGGCAGCACTTTCATTTGGTAAGTCACATCATCTTTGTTTTTATATATATATATATATATATATATATATATATAAAATTATTAGTGTTATGGCCATAACAGCTTCTACACAAGATCTGTTTAAAAGTCTCTCTCTCTCTCTCTCTCTCTCTCTCTCTCTCTCTCTCTGTCTCTCTCTCTAAGACACATTAAAGACGGAAAAGACTGAAGGGCCTAGTGAACTCCGCCAAAGCTGGTCCCAAGCCCGGTTGAAAAAGGAGGAGAGGGAGGAGTAACACCTCGTTAAAAAACCTTGGTTCACCTGGCCCGGGTGATAGTACCTCGTGAGGGTCCCTAGCCAGGGAAACGGTGAAGACCTCAACGGCAGTGAAGGCGCCGATGAAGATCATCAGAACAGCGGAACTGGTGGAAGAGGCAGGCTTTTATATAAAAGCACCAGACTGTAGCGTCTGTTCCCACAGTGGGCGGCTGCAAAAGGCGTCTGTCCCACATGTTAGTGGCGGCCTCACTTATAATTCTAAGCTAAATGCTTGAATTTTTATCATTGAAAGGATCAACTACCTTTCCCCAAACCAAACTTTAACCTAAGACATGATGGTAAATTTCAAAATGGAAACTACTCCAGGAAGTAACCAATCTTCCATTGCTATTCATGGCGGTGCAACTAGGCCTTTGGATTCTGGAGAGCCTAGAACATCATGTAAGGAAGAGTCGGAGCTTCCGAGTACTTCTTCAAAGATAAGACCCAAGAAAAAACATCTACTGGGGACTCTGAATATCAACACACTTATGAAAGTTGGAAAACAAACACCTAACGGACGCTCTCAATCAACGCAACATACTTATATTAGCTCTTCAAGAAACAAGGTATCTGGACGAAAATGCATTTGAATCAGGTGGATACAGGATCTACAAAGGAAAACCAGCCATTAAAAATTCCAATAATACAACTATATTAGGGACCGCATTTATGGTCAAACAGCAACTTACGGAATCAATAACTAATTTTAGCTTCCCATCAGAACGAATTTCATTACTGACGTTCAAGTCAGGTAATAAACGCTACACTATTATAAATGCACATGCACCTATTAACCAACATAACAGAACAAATGTTGACAAAGTGGAAGATTTCTGGGAAATGCTTGAACACGAAACATACATATTACCAAAAGAACATATAAAAATTTTAGTGCGAGACTTTAATGCACAAGTTGGCAAAGAAATAAAATTTAAATCAGTAGTTGGAGATTATCCAGCACATGCAAGAACCAACAGAAATGGGGAAAGGCATAGATTTTTGTAGACAGTTTAATCTAAAATTAATGTCGACATGTTTCAGGAAACTTGCAAGAAAGAAAAAGACGTGGGTATCACCTAATCCAAATCAAGGTGAATATCAGTTGGACCATGTGGCAACAACGACTCACAACTAGAAGGAAATCTTGGATGTCAGAGTGAGGAAGGGCCTAAACATAGACTCAGATCATTATCTGACAGAAATAAAGACCATGTTCCAACCAAACAAACCTAAACCAAAACCAAGAAGATTTCCAAGAGTAAACACTAAATTTCTCCTGCAAAAGCAGGACAAATTCTGTCTATACTAAACACAAGAAAAATGGATAATTGGGAAGAAATTAAAGAAACAATGATAGAGTCAGTTAAAGAAATGGGACAGCCACGAAGAATACCAAAACACAGATGGTGGAATGAGCTGTGAGATGAAGCAATTGACAATCGACTAAAGGCATGGAAAAAATGGAACAGCAATAAGAAACACGAATACTGGGAAGAGTTTAAGGAAGAAAGGAAAAATACAGCAAAAATCATCAGATCAACGAAAAGAAAATATGACAAAGACAGATTAGAAGAAATGGATTCTGATTTCAAAAGGAACAACACTAGAGACTTCTATAAGACTTTCAGAGAAGTTTTAACAGGATTCCAGTCACCAAGTTTACATTTTAAAGATAAAAATGGAAAAATGGTTTTAAGCAATAAAGAGAACTGCCAAATCTTAGCTGAATACTTTGAAAATCTATTAAATTGTGAGGAGCCTAATGACAGGTTACAATTTCAAAAACCACAACATGAAAATCCACCATCGGAACCACCTACAGTAGAAGAAATAGAAAAGATTATCAAAGCATTGAAGAATAACAAAGCACCAGGTGAGGATGGGATAGTGGCAGAAATGTGGAAACTAGGGGGCTTATCCAAATGTCAGAAAATTCACAAAGTAATTAAAGACATTTGGACAAAAGGAATCATACCCAGTGACTGGAAACAAGCATTGATCCGCTCTCTCCATAAAAAAGGAGATAAAACAGACACCAACAACTACAGGGGCATATCCTTGTTACCAGTGACATACAAAATACTTTCTAAAGCACTTTTAAATAGAATAGAGGAACAAGCAGGACCTAATATAGGAGATTATCAAGCAGGATTTAGAAAAGGTAGATCATGTGCAGAACAGATTCTTAATTTAAAAACAATTTTGAGAGTGAGAGCTATACAAAATAAAAATACAGTAGTTACTTTCGTAGACTTCAAGAAGGCCTACGACTCAGTTGACAGACAAACACTATTCCAGATACTTTATGAATCAGGGATAGATGAAAACACCAGAAGACTTGTTGAACAAACGCTCACAGATACAACATCAAGAATTAAGTTTCAAGGCGAAATTTCTGAACCATTCAAAATCAAAACAGGAGTTCGACAAGGTGACGGACTGTCCCCAATTCTCTTTAACTTGGTTTTAGATAAAGTAGTAAAAACATGGGAAAACACATTAAAAAACAGAGGCACAAAGGGTATAAGCATGGGCCAAGGAAAGAACAAATTTGAAGTAAAATGTTTAGCCTTTGCGGATGATATGGCATTGATAACTGAAAACCGAACAGACGCAACAGTTATGCTTGATATGTTACACGAGACTGCTGAAAAGACTGGGCTAAAAATATCCTACGAAAAAACCAAGTATATAGAACACAAACATAATACAGAAAAGTTTATGAAAACAAAGTATGGAAAAATTAAAAGAGTTGATAGATTCAAATACCTGGGAGAGTGGATCCAAGCCAATGGACTGGATAACACAACAAATAAAGAAAGAATAAAAAAGTTGGAATCTGCATATAAATTAACACAAAACTACTACAATAAGAAATCAATATCCATACAAGCAAAGATTAAACATTATAATTCAGTTATTAGGACACAAGCAACATATGGATCAGAGTGCCTAACATTGAATAAGAAAGGCGAATTAAGAGAACTAGAAAAAAGAGAGAGAGAAATATTAAGAAAAATTCTAGGTCCTGAGAAAAACAAGGAAAACAGGTGCATTAAAAGGAGAAATGAAGACCTATACAAAAATACAGAAAAGATCACAGATACAATGAGGAAGAGACGGCTAAAATTTTATGGACATTTAAAAAGAATGGAAGAAACACGAATTACAAAGAAAATTTTTAATTACGTTAGTAAGCTGAAAAACACCGTAGGATGGATAGAAGCAGTAAAGAAAGACGCCAACAAAATAGGTGCTACAGAAGAAATAATACGTGACAGTAATAACTTTAGGCTACTTATAGAAAACGCAAACTATGAAGAAGATGCGCCAAAACCTCGACCCAAGAGAGTGTGGACAGATGAACAGAGACGAGCAGTTGGCGAGAAAATGAAGAAGTACTGGGAAGAATGGAAGAAAAAGAAACACAATAAGTCTTAAGTTGTATGTGGTCCATAGCTGGCCACATTCATATATATATATATATATATAAAGTAGAGGGAAACATTCCACGTGCAAAAAATACATCTAAAAACAAAGATGATGTGACTTACCAGACAAAGCGCTGGCAGGTCGATATACACACAAACTAACACAAACAAACACACAAAATTCAAGCTTTCGCAACAAACTGTTGGCTCGTCAGGAAAGAGGGAAGGAGAGGGAAAGACGAAAGGATGTGGGTTTTAAGGGAGAGGGTAAGGAGTCATTCCAATCCCGGGAGCAGAAAGACTTACCTTAGGGGGAAAAAAGGACGGGTATACACTCACACGCGCAAACACACACATATCCATCCACACATATACAGACACACGCAGACATATTTAAAGACCACTTTAAATATGTCTGCTTGTGTGTGTGTGTGTGTGTGTGTGTGTGTGTGTGTGTGTGTGTGTGTGTGTGTGTGTGAGTGTGTGCGCGCGCGCGTGCGCGAGTGTATACACGTCCTTTTTTCCCCCCTAAGGTAAGTCTTTCCACTCCCGGGATTGGAATGACTCCTTACCCTCTCCCTTAAAACCCACATCCTTTCGTCTTTCCCTCTCCTTCCCTCTTTCCTGATGAGGCAACAGTTTGTTGCGAAAGCTTGAATTTTGTGTGTTTATTTGTGTTAGTTTGTGTGTCTATCGACCTGCCAGCACTTCGTTTGGGAAGTCACATCATCTTTGTTTTTATATATATATATATTAGAAACAGGCAGTGAGAAAATGTGGTGCCACAATTCATATATTTGAAACCAAAGCTTTGTTTATTCTTGAAGGCAAGCACAACAGTGTGTGACTGACCCCAAAATATCAATCAAAATTATTTCTTACATACCAAGCAGCAACCAGCATAAGCTGTAACCATACATATTACAAAAGTGGATGTGTTTTCAGTCACCTCTTAACCACTGGTTCGACTTCAATGAAGCCAGGTACACATATTACTATCTAAACTAAAATACTAAGAAAGTAAGAACCAGCAACCTCCTATGGAGGTGGGCAGGATGATGTGACAAGAGGAAGGGAAGAACAACAGACAGAGAGGGAGATGGCAGGAACAGATGGACAGAGAAGCTAGCAGATGGACAGAGGCAGTCGGCTGATTGAAGGCACCGAACTACTAGATCTCTCCATCCCTACTTCCTCAAACAGGCAGGCAGGTCTACATGACTGTTGGTATGAGACAGCCTACCACAAACAATCCAGAGGAAGAAAACCCAAATGTCTATGAAAGGTCACAAACCAATATAAGGAACAAAAAGAAAAAAGGGAAACAGAGCACTAAAGGTAGGCAAGGTGCCCCATTTCGGGAGCAGCAAGAAGCACTACAGAGCAGGAGCAGAATGCAATGAGGGGACATACATCCCCAGGCCCGCCATTTACCAGAGGTACTTCACTCAGAAACTGCTTCGGAATGACTATCAATACGGACAAGGCAAGAGAAGTACAGAGACGAAAGATTAATGTGAGAGGAGGGAAGAAAACTAAAAGAGCAGGTAGGCTGAGAACCAGGCTGGTCCACCCAGCCCAGATAGCGGCAGCCTGGTCTCGGCAGAAGAGGCAACAGAGTGTTCTGGTTCTGCCAACCCCTCAATGAGCTGATAAGGTTCAGTTGCCCTCCCTTAAAGAGAGCGACATAAGCCTTCTTCATGAAATAAATGTAGAACTAAGTCAGCCACTGAGGCATCATCTCTTAACACCAGGGGTAGTGAGTTAAGGAGTTTAAGATTCTGCCACAGGGTGGCTAGGTTGAACAGCACAGCAAAATGTAGACCACTGTTGAACGAGATTGATGACAGTGAGGTGGCCATGAGTCAACCAGATACAGCTGATGTGGAGCCACCAAACGATGGTTGAATGCTTGTGAGACACTTGCTTGGAGGACCTCCATAGATTCGTAGTCTCCTTATCACTGGTTGTCTGAATTCACAGTGATTAATTCTGTAATTCAGGTTCCTAAAACTTGGGTGTAATGCTGACCAGAGGTTGTTTCCAGAATACTAATTACCAGAGCCAGTTTACTGGTAGCCCATATGGGCAAGCTGTCAGCAAGTTCATTCTCAGAGATCCCAACATCACCCAGAGTCCAAACAAATATCACTAAGCATCCACATTGCTCAAGGGAATACTGGTTAGCAATGACTAAGGGATGCTGAGGGTAATACTGGTTGAAAGCTTTCAAACTGGTCAAGAGGCTGCTGCAGATGAAGGACCCACCAGTGGAGGGAAGAATATGCTCAAGAGCACAAGAGATGGCTACCAACACTACAGCTTCCAGCAAGGAAGGCAGTTCAGTATGACCCATGACAGTGTAAGCAAGCCCGTGATCAGCAACCATCAAGCAATCAGTATAGACTACTGCTGAACTCCAGGATGTACCAAGGATGGACAAAAATGGGTGGCAGAGGGCCTCAGGAGGGACCGTGTCTCTCAGACCTCATGATGGGTCAAGACAAAGCTGTGACCAATGGGTTCCCCACAGAGGTGAATGTGAGTGGGCCTAGAGGAGAGGTGGAGGAAGAAATAACTGGAATTCGGAGGGGAGGGACAGTGTGTGGACTGCAATCAAAATCCCTGACCCGGGTCACCATTGTGGAAGATGGGTTTCCGTGTTTGGAAAGAGGGAACGATAGTTTCGATACTGAGGAGAGTTGCAAACATAGGTAGCATAAGTGAGAAGCTGTTGTTGGCACCTGATATACAATGAATGGACCCCAGCCTCCATGTGTTATCTGTCTACAGGACTACTTCAAAAGGCTCTTGTTGCAAATCAAACCCCACAGTGGTGAATCAGATCCTGTATCCACAATGATGACGATGATGATGCTGTGCCATATGCCAGACTCCCATAACAAAGATAGGGTTTTATTGTGGATTTGTAAGGCTGCAGAAGCGTAGTGCACTCTGCACCCCTGCTGGTGTTACTCAGGTGACAAAGCGTACTGATGTGCAGCAAGCACTTTCACTTACACTGCAAAAGATTGGGAATTCATGTCAACTAAGAATCAAAGACCAGTCCTAAAAAGCAGTAAGTTCCTGCCACATTGAGTAGTTTGTCATCAACATAAAGTTCTGGTTGTGGACGAACCATACAATGTTGACAGAAAAATGTAACCTGGGTCTTGGCAGCTGAATACCAAAAGCCACGGGTGAGTGCCCATGGCCACGTCTTTCGTATGGCGCCTTACAGTCTATATTCAGCCACATCCACACTAGAGGAGCAATAGTAAGAGGCAGAAATAGTCAGCATACAAGGAGGGTGATACTGATGACCTCACAGCTGGACGTGACCATTGATGGCTTGTAGAAAGACAAGGACACTCAGTACAGGGCTCTGTAGAACTCCATTCTCTTGTATATGGAAAGTGTTGTGGGAAGCACCATCTAGAACCCAGAACATACACTGTGACAGGAGGTTCTAGATGAAAATTGGGAGTGGATTCAACACACCCCACCTGTGTAAGGTAGCAACGATATGGTGTCACTGCCTTGTGTCATACAGCTTTTGCAGGTTGAAGAAGACAGCTGTAATGAATTGACACTGGGTAAAAGCTGGTAGGCTGTCAGATTGCAGGCAAAACAGATTATCAGTAGTGGAACAGCTTTGGCGAAAATCACATGGGTATGCAGCCAGACAACCCTGAGACTCAGGGAGCCACACAGCCACCAGCTCGCTGTGCATTCAAGCAATTTATGGAAAACGTTGGTCAAACTTACTGGGAGATAACTGCCAATCTCTAGAGGTGCTAACCCAGTTTCAGCACTGTTACAATAATGCTTTTAATGGCTATGATGGGAACTGGTCCTCGTTCCAGACCCAGTTACAGATGGCAAGGATATGATGCTGACAATCCACTGATAGGTGCTTGATCATTTGGTTGTGGATGTGACCTCGCTCTGGAGCTGTATCAGGCCGGAGGGCTAGGACACTGATTAATTCCCATTCATTCAATGAATGGAGCTTCATACAGCTCCAGGTGGCATGTAGTAAAAGGTAATTGCCTTTGCTCCACCCATTGCTTGAGAACATGAGAGACAGGTTGATAATTCTCAGATGCTGAGACTCGAGCATATGAAGAGCAACATGTTCAGCCATGGTGTCTGGGTCAGTGAAGACAGATCAATTTCAAGGTAATGGCAGATACACCTACTAGCGTCTAGTACATGTAGGCATGTCTCATCTTAGGTCAAACCTGCAAAGGAAAGGTATGTGGTCCGATGGCTGAAACATGCAGCTCCCAGCGTTCTTATTTACATCATTTCATCGGGGCAGACCCAGGCATGAAGCCACTTGAAGTAAATAAGATGCTCCATCGATTTGTGTCACTTACGGTGCTGGAGAGCCTGCCTACTATTGCTAATGGCCTCTGCAATCTCTGATGACTGCCAAGGTACTCTTGTCAGAACAGGCCCAAGGAACAGGGGATTGCTAAATCACCTGTCAAATGAATGGCTGGAATTATATTCTGGACTGCCTTGTTGATGTCTCCAAGCAGCAGGGAGTCAAGGCCAACATGAAAGGCAAAAGCACTCCAGTCAGCAATGTTGAGAGCCCATCTGGGCATGCATCCAGAGGAGTGATGCTGAGGAAGGGACAGGAGGATTGTGGAATGGTTGATACCACACAGGTCAGTATGAACTCCCCAGTGGATGGATGGGAGAAGCCAAAAGCTGCAAATGGAAAGGTCAATGACAGAGAAAACTGTGTGCCATGCTGAAGTGTGTGGGGTATCAGTATTTAACAGGCAAAGTTAAAGTTGTGCCAGTAACTTTCAGAGGCCCTTACAACAACCAGTGATCATGGTTAAAACCCACATAGGGTTGTGTGTATCGAAATTGCCCAAGATTAGGAAAGATTGGGGGGGGGGGGGGGGGAAGGAGGGAGGGAGGGAGATAAACCAATGCAAATAGTATGTCATGAGATGCTTTATCATCAGGAGTGAGGTAAACACTGCAGACAGTACTGTACTGAAATGCACTTACCCGAACAGTCACAGCCTCCAAAGCTGTATCAAGGGGCTAAAGTTTGCTATACAGTGTATCCAGACCATATGTGCAAACTCTATTCAGAGTTCCATTGTGTGGAGCAAACTGGGGCCTCAGGGGTTGCTGGTATCTCTGCCTTGGCCACAGGAGTTGAACAGGTGGGATCTACTAGTGTGGGGGTCCACTGGAAGGTCCTCCTCCTCTAAGCACTTATCTTCTCCTTAGAGAATTTTGATGATGCCAAGGGCTTCTCTGAATCAGTTTCAGGTAAAGATGAAGATCATAAAGCAGTGTGGCCAACAGCCTGTGTGTCCTTCAGCCACCTGCTGGTGTTCAGTCGTAGACCAGTGCAAACCAGGGACAGAAGTGTCCCCGAGGACCCCTTCCTGGCAAGAGAAGCCAGAAGTTCATTTGTCTCCGGGCTGGGAGGTGGGGACATATGTCCCTGGAGGACGGGAAGCTATCGGCCCCAAAGCAGGTGTGGAGAAAGCAGCAAAAGGGGAGCCCCCAAACCATCAGGGGGGCAGTGATGGTTGAGTGGCCCTGAGGACCCACTACAGAAACAGTAACAGGAAGAAGTACCATTGGCAAAGGGGAAATGTTTTTGTAGCTGTAGCATATGACATTTAGTACATGCTGGGGGCAACTGCTTGCACATCCTTTTGGCATCTCTGACAGTAGGCTTGTCCTGAGTCCTGTATTCTTGTTCTTTCTTCACTCTCTAGAAAACAGTGTAATCTGGCGAGCTTTCTACAATGGACACAGATGGGGAGAGGCACGCGAGGCATTTGCAAGCGATACTCATCCACAGTCTCTACGGATGGAGTTAGTGCTGCAATGCAAAAGATGTGCCCAAACTCCAGACGTTTTAAGCACAACAAAGGGGGGAAGGGTAGGGGTGGGGGGTGAGAGACCTAACATTTCACATCCCATCTGAATACTGTCACCTTGACCTTTTCAGCCAATGAATCACCCTAAAAGACCCTTCTGCTTCTCTCCAGTGTCACAGTCACAGTACTGAAGTGGTGAATTATGGATCCTATGTAAGTGACAAATTTAATTATTTTACAATTGACTGTAATTGTGAATTTGTCTTTAGCCCATACAAATAAAAATAAATATAATTGTTTTGCTTGCACCACTAGCAATCCTGTAGAAGTCACAGAAAACAACTCACATATATGCCATATGGACATCCATGGTCGTTGTCCTAGGAACCTGAAACTAGAGAGAAATTATCAGTGTTAATGAACAGGCACAAGGAATGGCCTTTGATGTAAAAAGCAGTGACCACTTGTTTCATGTGCAGTAGAGTACAAATCCACAGCTGGTTTACTCTTCTTCACTTTTCCAAGTCAAATAGTGTAATGATGCAGTCACACTCTTGGTAGAATTATAGCTGTCAGTGAATATCTATGCACGCCACTCAAGTTAAGTTTACAGCAATTTCCCTCTTTTTACATCCATATTTGTTCTTCCACTATTTTCCTGATATCTCTTACTTGATGGGTGGACTTTCTCTGCATCCACCATGTCTAATATCACAAATTTATCCCTACAAAAGAATTGCATAAAAAATGTAATTTTTGGGCCACTCAACTGAAAGATTATCGTGGCATTTGTTGTAAAGGAAAAAAAGCTAATTGAGTGGTGCAATGTGTGTGGAACAAATACAGCACTTCTGCAGTAGCAATATTAGCAGGTGCATAATTATATTTGTGCTAATAATTTTCTTTTACTGTGCCTTTCTGTGTGGAAACCAATACTGTAAGCTTTTCTCTATCTGTATTTAGCTTTTGCTTGTTTGTGGGAATGTGAGAGCCCTTGTCCACATTTACTAATTTTGTCATTCATCTTGACCCTGCTGTAGCCACCACTGCCATATGATTTAGACAAGCACCTGTTGAAAACTTAGCTCAGGGGGGGGAGGGGGTGGGGGACATCACCAGTGCGACTTATAAGTGGCCGAAAGGTCATTTGACATTCTGGCAGTGAATGTTCTCAAAACAACTGAGCCACATACATATGTGAGAAGCAGAGTTGCTGCCAGCTAGTCAGTTTGAAAGCTACAATCTTCGCAATAACTTGGAAGTGATAAAGTGAACAACTGCACTTTTGGCTATTACCACAGACATCAGTCAGTGTTGTGCTTAGTGATAGAAATATGGGGAGTGTGGCCGAGTGTGTTTTAGTGCTAAATGTACCCGTGTTGAATTTTTCAGTGCAAATGAAGTGTGTATTCAAGAATGACTGTATCTAATTTTACCTACATCTTAACAATCTAATAAAATGGATCGGTATGTAATAAAGAAAAAAGTACAAACATCTGGTGATTCCAGTCACCATTCAGCTGCAAAAACACTGCCAGATGTAAAGGCAGTGCCAGCACTTCGTCAAAACTTCCACAACAAAGTTCATCGACCGATTTCTTTAATCCCATGGATATTGCCAATTATTTGGATATATTAGCATCAGGAAAAATTAGTGATGATATTAAACACAAGCTTCTCACAGCTTCAAGGAAACCTGGAAAAGGATATATCTTTCCTACTTCTGAGCACAACAAGAGAGAGCAAGTTGAATGTAGACAAGTGCATGATAATCATTTTGAACAGTGGATTGAACATAGACAAGTGCATGATAATCATTTTGAACAGTATCCTCGGCTGGTGTTCTCACAAGTTAGAAAAGGATTTCTTTGCATTAATTGTACAACTTTTGTGAATAATAAAATGGCTGGAGGAAAGAAATCCATTATCGCCAAGAAACTTGTGACTGAACCACTAACAAAGTTTGCCAAACTTACTGGCAAAGATGGTGACCTTAAGACACACTCAGCTTAAGTACCATGTTGAAGCATCAACATAAGCAAAATTATTTTTGGCAACACAAGGAACGCAAATTTGATGTCATAAATCAATTGTCAAGACAGAATGGAAAGCATTAGGGAAAACAGAGACCATCTTGTACCTATAATAAAAACAATCATATCTCATGGAAAGCAAAATATTCCCCTGTGGGGACAGAGATCGTGAGAGTCTATTATAAAATGATAATGATTGTGAAATTATAGTAAGTAACACGGGAAACTTTAGAGCTTTTCTAAGATTTAGAATTTACACTGGAGCATTGCAACTAAAATATCACCTTGAGACCACTAAAACGAATGTCACTCACATACGTAAAACAACATGTAACGAACTTATTTCATGCTGTGAAACAGTGATGTTATCTGGATAACTGGAGGAAATCAAATATTGTTGTTATTACAGCATAATCTTCGATGAGACTATAGACATAGCACACATCACCCAACTGAGTTTAGCTGCAAGATATGTTGAGGGTGACGGCAAATTACATGAAAGATTTTTGAGTTTCATTGACATCAGTAAAGACAAGGATTTCAGTGGAAACATTGATGATGAACCTCAAGAGTGTCAAGATGAATGTAGTGTTATTGGTGAATTATTAGGTACTACAATTTTAAGAGGAATGGAAAGCCTTTCTCAGTCCCTGGAGAACCATGTGTGTATAGACTGTGATTGATGCTCAGTTAATATGTCAGAATTGAAAGGAGCTGTGGCTACAATAAAAAAGAAAGCTATCAACGTGCAAGTAGCACCGTTGTTGAAGTCATCAGCTCCACCTTGCTGTCTCCTGCAGTTATGAAGTTACAAGTGTGAGAAACTCACTTGGTACTATTGAAGAAGTAGTATCGGTCTTTACAGTGTCTAGCAAACGGTTCGCAACCTTGAGGAGACACAACACTCACTCCAATCACATTGTCAAATGAGATAGGTTGAGCAACATGATGCTGTTATTCAATTCGCAGCTAATCTCCAAACAGTTTGCGAAGTTCAAGAAATACAGTGTTGGAGGGATAGAACTACAGCTGCCAAAACCAATATTTTCCTTTGAGCCCTTTCTAATTGCGAGTTTCTTATCACTCTGTTTACACTGCATGACATTATGCATATAACACATCCAGTCAGCAAAATCTTACAAGACCCTATCTTGGACGTCGCAATGGCAAAAGCAAAATTATATTCGACGTTCAAGGATTATGATGGCATGAGAGTTAATGCTGATAGCCACTTTGCTCGTACTGTTAAAGAGGTAAAGGCAGTTATGGAACAGTTACATGTGGAGATGAGTGTTCCTTGTCTTACAGGCAGACAAAGACACAGGGAAAACTGTGATCATAATGATGATGCTATGACATATTGGAAAAAAAACTTTTTATTACAACACTGGACCATGTTACGACTGACATGGAGAACGTTTTGATGAAGAAAATATTTATCATTTAGAATTCAACATACTTTTGCCTTCACAACTACTGAAACATGATGGTAATGATCTGGCACAGAAACTGAATCAGTGCTTAACTGAATTACCATTCTCTGAAGAAGAATCACACTGTTTAAAAAGAGACTAACGGGACAGATTCTTCAATGCAAGCAAACAAGCATAAATGCCCTTTATGACTGTGATTCTGTTATGCAAGCATTGTCTCTCTGTCCTAGATCTATCCTACTTTGCACACACTGTACAAAATATTTGCTTGTCTACCTGCATCTATTGCTACAGTAGAAAGAGGTTTTTCAACATGGCAGAGGTCGACAGTGATGAAGGATTGACTTAATGACTTATCTATGTTGGACACTCAGCCTCACACCGATTGTCCTACTGACAATGTAATTAACCAATTCGCTAGGAAGAATAGTTGCATAGAATTCGTCATTTAAGGATGAGAAACACAATTGCAACTTTTTTGTATCATAAGATGCCATTGTCTTGTATATGTGTATAATCAGTTTAAATAAGACTTTCTTAAACTTTTCATGTGACTTCACAAAAAATAATCACAGTGAAAGTAAAGGTAGCTCAAGATATATTTAGTGCCCCCTCCTTGAGGTTTTTCTGTATCCACCACTGTTTCATGCGAGATCTGGTGTAAGTTCTATTGGCCAGCTCCAAACTATGGCTCATGTACAACAACAAAATCTGTTGATTGGACTCAGAGGACATCCTAGGCTCACTTTTTGCTGTTGGCTGAAGAAGCAATGAACATTTCTTAGAGACAAGCTATTACCTAATTTGGAGCAAAGTTTAAGACTCAGATCAGGCCGTTTATTAGTTTTGTAATCTCCACTACATATTCTGTGGAAAATGGTAGGGTCCTATGTAGCAGCAAGGAGTCCGTTTCGGAGATGTAATCTCATACAAAATTGTAACGTGTAGATTTGTGCAGTCTATTGAACAGTCTTATTTTGTTTGTTTTGAATGGCCAGCAACTGCTTGTCTAAGAAGTTCAAACTGCAGTATGTGGCACCAGCAGAACACTGTAAGGGATGCACAATTACCTACTGAAACATAAGTATATTTTATTCACACCAGTAGAAGAAACGAGGTATTGGTATTGTCACTTAATGCTCCCAGTATGCATTGTTGCTGCCTTCAGATGCAGTGATGCTGCTGCACAATGAGTGAGTGTTGACTGAAATGGCACAATGAGAGGAGGAATATCACACTGGCTGAATGTTTGTCCCCATTTTTGTGGTTGACCCCAGCAAGCAGAATTACACCACCTCATAACAATTGGTTTTACCAAGAAATGATCATAAATATGGAATACCGGTATTACACATTTATGTCCACAATGCTGGCCAAAGGAGTGCAGTAAGGAAAACATGTTCGGATTGTTGGAACAGGATGTGATAATACATTGATATGTCCAAAAGAACGGACACCACATACATAATTAAGGTGATGTCAGTCAATGATCCTTTCAGTGTAGATGTACACCACAAACTCTTCGACGGACCAGTGAGACACCATGTGTAATGAGGATCAGGAGCATGAGCACTGCATCAGTGATGAGTGAATAAGTTGAGAATTTGGGTCTGAGAGGAAGCATGCTAGAGTAATCCATGCGTATGTGATGACCACTGTGTCTAGATGGCATAGTCGTCAGTGCATCTGCCTTGTCAGCATGATACTCTGGTTCAAATTCTGGTCCAGCACAAATTTTTAACCCTCCCCATTGATGTAAATTAATGCCCACAGACAACTAATGTCTCTACTTCCTTTGTCCCCTGAGTAATTGTGGCTGCAGGATCAAAATACTGTTTGTCCCCTTGGACATGTCCAAAAGAATACACAACACATGCATATTTTATGTGTAATGATCAGATATGAATAAAAATTTATTTTCCATTGATAGTGACTCCTATCACTTTGCAATGTTATGCCTAAACATTGTACTGACCACATTGTCAATCTGTACAGTACCAATATTGTATTCTAACATTATGAATTTTTTTTTCCTACTCATCTACATTCAATTTAATATTTCTACAATTGCCATTCATCACACCCTGTTACTTGAGAGGTCTTTGTGCAATTCACATATCAGGGAACCTATTCCATATGCTCATACCTCCATTAACAATATGCAGTGGGGTACCGTGTCAAATGCTTTCTGGAAATGTAGGAATGTAGAATCCAGGCTGTTGCCCGTCATCCATGGTTCACAGTATATAATTTTACAAAAGACAAAGATGAGTATTGCACAAAATCCACGCTGATTTGTGAACAGAAACTTTTCTGTCTCAAAGAAATTAATTATATTCGAACTGAGGATACCTTCAGTAACTCTGGTGCAAATAAGTGTTATGATATTTGTCTGTAATTCTGCAGGTACATTCTTTTACTATTCTTATATACAGAAGCCACCTGAACTTTTCCCCAGCTACCTGGGTCTTTGCACTAGGTGAGTGATTTGCAATAACTGCAAGCTAAGTAAGAGACCAATGCTGTAGAGTATTCTCTGGACAAATGATTTGTAATTCAATGTGGACATGGCAACTATTTTGTTTCCAACTCTTCCAGTTGCTGCTCTATTCCAGGGATCCTATTACTATGTCCCCAGCACAGGAGTCTGTGTGTCAGTCAAACAACCGTATGTTTTATGATCCTCCTGCACAAACTTTAAAATCCAGTATAGAGAGGGGTTCATAATTAGCTGCTTTCCTCCAAAGCCACACCACACTTGTCAATGACTGCCTGGATAGAAGTCTGACTCAGTGATTTTACATAGGATCAGAAATGTCTCTTGTTATCTGTAAAATCTGTTGCTCATGCATGATGGTGGTAGTTGTATGCTTCATGCATAGATCTTTTTACAGATGCACGAATTTCCATTAACTCTTGCCTGTCACCACTGTGCATAGATTTTTGAACTGAGTGTACAACAGTCTGCTTCTGCAGCATTTTCAAATTTTGTTATTAAACCACAGTGAGTCTTTCCTGTCTGTAATCCAGTTACTCACCACATGCTTATTCAGTGTGTGATTTACAGTCCATTTAATGTTTGCCCATATTCCTCTATGTAAATCATGTTGGAAGTAAATGACATTCACTCATTGTCTACATGGGATGCTAACAACTACTTACCTGCTCTTTCAAGCAAATCTATTCTACTAGCCTTCTTGAAGGATTCATTAACTTCATTTAGCATTGTTGCTGCCCTGGTATGATCAATAACCCCTCTCAGCACTTGTACCATCTATAAGGACATGACTGTTCGTAATTACAAGGTCTGAAGTACTTCAATTTTGTGTGGGCTGTTACACTAGCAGCTTATAACAGTTTTCAGAAAACTGTTGAAAAGTACTTCACAAGACTGCCTGTCCATACCACTTGCAATGTATGCACGGACATCTTTCTCTCTACTCAATAGGTTAGGGTCACCTGCTTTTTCTGCACTACTTTGTGTAGATTTTCTTTGAATGATTGTGTAAATGCCACAGCAGTATCATGTGGTGAATAAAAACATCCATTGCTGGAGTTCACATACATTGAACCATTAAGGGAACTACTCGTTAAAACAGAAAATCATAGCTTGACTCTTGGGACTTGGTACCAATTTTCATATAACTTTATCAATGCAATCTCATGCAATTTTTATTTGTGTTTATAATGTAAAGAAGCAATTCTACAAACTCACAAGTTAAACTACTTCACCTGCTCAAAGACGTTTAAATCAATTTGGGGTAGTGTGTAACAAAATATTCTGTTTTACCTGTTTCCTCATTTCCTACCTGGGGCATACTATAATACTGTAAGTGTTGTCATCTTTACCCTAAAGTAAAAACAGGACTGCTAAAGTGAACACACACACAATTGATAACCATCTCATTTTCACCACAACTCAACAATGATTAATTCCATGCAGTCACATAAATTCTAAGATTACCTCTTTATTCGCACTCTCCTCCAACTCTTCTTTAACATTCATGCTGAATGGGTAAACTTGGGCCTGTGGTAAAAATAAACAAACTGTAATGAGTACATTTAAGCAGTTACAGTCCTCCCACATTATATAAAATGTATCACATATATGAAGCCCAACTGCCATATTAATTAATAACTAAATAGTAGTTCTGGTTAAGTATTTTCTTTTGAGTTCGAAATTCTGGATGACGAGTTCACTATGGTGTATTTCAATGGGAGGCAGCAAAAAATTTTAAGACTGATTAATGACAATGCCTTTGAAAATTCATTATGATCTTCAACTTCAGCCTTCTCTCTATGCTGTTTTCAATTACATTTTCTAAATTCATTATCTTCATATGTATATAACGATAGTGCAATCAAAAAAAATAACACAGCTACTACCAGAAACAATGAAATCAATGTTGTTCATATCAAATGACAATACAGTGTACACCAATTGTGTGGGGGAGCAGGAACTGGACTGTCAAGTGCAACATCACTCATTACTTTTACAGTCAGAATAATAAAATGTCTAGAACAGTTTTGTTTCACTGAACACTCATTTGTGACAAAATTATTTTTAAAAAATGTGCACACACGCACACGCGCTACCTTGGCACACTACTTACTACTATTCTAACTTCATGAATTCCTTTTGGTGGGGCAACCACATTCCTAACAGTGCAAAAAAGAGAGCATAGGCTACAGGCTAAACCAGTCCCATTCAATGCATCTAAACTATGGGTTTTACTTGCTGATCTCAAAAGAAGACAAAGTTCTGGAAACATTGATGGAGCAGCACCAACATATCAAGACTGAAAATCATTAAACTGATATCATTTGTTGATAATGTTAGATAATTAGCAACCAAAGAACAGTTTTTGATTGGAAATTACCTTACTGATAGAAACACAGTAGACCACTCTACTTTGAGACAGTGTATCAATGAAATAATGAAGCAACATGGTGTATGCAAAGAGGGTACCTTGAAGAGAGATGCTGGGCAGAAGATAGATAGAATACAGCCATGGCAGGGTACCTCTTTGAATTCCCACCCCACACCTGGTGTATGTCACTTCTTTTGGTTGGAGCTTGTGGCATCATGGGGCATGGTAGAGCTGCACTGGGTATGTAGACAGTATTTGCCATTCAGCCAAACATGACAGATTGGAGTGACTGGTAGCCCTTAAAAGTTGTTTCAGGTTAATAGCTGCAGGCACAGGAGTTACCAAAAGACAGAACATTGGTGTGGTCTTGGCTATCTGTATTTGCTGTTGGTTCTTCTCACTGGAAGACACATTATGCAAGGAGCTTTCTCATCTGAAAAACTGCCCGAATTGGGTTGTGTTGCACGACATAATACCTTGTGGTGTTGCCTTGGAAGGGGTTAGAGTAATGTCTAGCAACCAAACAAGTTTGTTATTTCTATTCAATTCCCCATGTTCAGCAGTGGATTCGATGATTTGGTAATCCTGAACACTGAAGTGTGACCATGTTAAGCCTTAGACCAAGTTTTTGATGAGAATCATCTGATGAATCCATTGATCTGCATAAATACTGTGGTCATGTGATTGTATTAAGTGAGAATAACAGTAAAATTTAGATGCTCCCTAATCTGCTGCAGTTTTCTACTGCTGTGGCACACTGTTTTGGACCTGGACTCACGGTGTGTTCATCATACTGTGGCTGCTAACGTTGGTTGGTTGGTTGGTTTCAAACACAGAGAAAGGGACCAAACTACAAGATCATTGGTCCTAATAAAACAATGCCACAAGTCCAAGCATAAACTAGATGAGACATAACACAAAACAGAAAGAAAGAGAACACAACAAGAATGAAGGAAAGGCAATGAACACTAAAAGGACCAAAAGAGGACAAGAGAACAACAGAGATGCTAGAAACAGAAGAGAGTAAAACATGAAAGCAGATTACAGTGGCTGGCCGACCACAAAAATAAAAAGCCTGCCACCCTGCAACACATTAAAACCTTCACCCTAAAAGCACTAGGGTGGAGGACACAGAGGGACAAAGGTCAGGCACTAAAACTCAGATAGAATGATAAAACTCGCCCTCACAGATGAAACATAAACCCAAATCAGCCGATGAGGCACTGTCTGGCAACAAAAGACGAAATCACAGGGCAGCCAAAGAAGGACACAATAGAAGAATATGGGCCACTGTCAACCGGGCACCACACTGACACTGTGGCAGGTCTTCACGGCACAGGAGGGAGCCGTGGGTCACCCATGCATGGCCAATGCGGAGCCTGCAAGAGAACCAGAGTCCCTGCGGGATGCCCTCATCAAGGACTTCCACACATTCTTGGTTCCATTAATGGCTCACAGTTTGTTGTGTGTACTGAGATTTTGCCATTCCATCTCCCAAAGCTGAGAAACCCTGCGGCGTAATAACGAACACAGGTCAGTTGCGGGGATGCCTGTCTCCAGAAAAGGTTTCCGTGTAGCCTGTTTGGCCCATCTGTCAGCAAGTTCATTTCCTGGGATTCTGACGTGTCCAGGGGTACAGGCAAACACCACTGAATGACTGGACCATTCCAGGGCATAGACGGACTTCTGGATGGTAGCTACCAAAGAATGATGAGGGTAGCACTTGATGATAGCTTGTAGGCTGCTCAAGGAGTCAGTACATAAAAGAAAACTCCCCAGGGCATGAATGGAGATACTGAACTGCACGAGAAATGGCCACCAGCTCTGCAGTGAATACACTGAAGCCCTCAGGTAAGAAATCTGTTCAATATGGCCGCTGTGCACGTATGCAAAGCCAAAAGCGACCATCAGCCATCGAGCTGGCAGTCTAAACCACTTCAGAGCCCTGGAACACGTCAAGAATTGAGAGGAAGTGACAGCAGAGAGCCGCAAGGTTAATGGAGTCCGTAGGTCCATGTGAAAGGTCCAGGCGAAGCTGCAGCCAAGGCATACACCATGGAGGCATATGTGAATGGACCTGAAGTAGAAGTGGTAAAGGGAAGGACTCCAGTTTGGAGCAAAGGGTCCGCACATGAACTGCAATCATTAGCCCAGATCTGGGCCGCCTATGCGGGAGATGGACTGCCGTAGGCGGAACAAGGAGACGGTAATTCTGATGCTCAGGGTAACTACCAATTTGTGCTGCGTAACTGGCGAGCAGTTGTACTCATCTGATCTGGAATGGAGGGACACCAGCCTCCATCAGTACGCTGGTCACCGGACTCATCCGAAAAATTCCCGTCACTAGTTGAACCCACAGTGGTGCACAGGGTCCTGAGGCAACTATAAATTGCTCTGTCTTCCAGGATAGCTATTCAGTTTTAACCTATGAGTTGAGTTATGCTTCTGTGTTGTCTTTAAGAGCCATCTGTTTCCAAATAATTATTTGTTCATTTATTAAAACATTTTCTGAGTTTTAGTTTGCGAAGGTGGAAAGTTTGAATCTAAACCTATCAACTGGTGTGTATGTTGCACTAGCTGACTGAGCTCTGGCCATGACAACCTTGTGTCAGAATGTAGAATGTTTATGAAGTAGTCAGCCCCTCCATAAGCAAATACATACAATTCAGGGGCAATTGATCCATTGGGATCACTTGTGGGGTATTCCACAATGTAATCTCTATTCTGAGCAGGCTACATTAGTTCTGCAGTCACAGGGGCAGGTGCATGACTTGCAAAGTGGGGTCAGCCACCTTGATTTAGACAAATTAGGAGCAATAGGTGGTGAACAAGATTCTCCCACCAACAGATAACTGCTGGAAGTAGTAGTAGTAATGCTCCAGACACCTTTATGGACCAGAGGGGAATTCATTTGGGAAATTATCTTACCAAATAATGTTACTGCTTGAAACTATAATGGAACTTTCAATTTAGAATTTAAAGACAGGTGATATCCTGTGGATCATGGTCAAATCTATGTTTCATGCCGACACTTTGGCCATCTCCAATAATGTTGTTGTCCAGGCACTGTACCTCATGTTAAGCCGTGTTTTCAGTCTAATTTTACATGAAGTACAACATCGAGGAAGTTGTGGAAATCAATTATCGGGCTGACATTGCAACCTCTAATTAAAAGGCTGCTCAAGCATAAACATTTATGGTTAGTGCAGTTTCCTCGTGAACCTTTACCTATGTACATGGATGAATGCATATGACCATTCCATCCTTGGAATTGCTAGTCACAGAGATACAAATACTCAACAATACATTAGAGAAAATGCAGCCACAGGACCTTCACTAATAAATGCACATCTTGCTGAATTAGAGGCTTTGGTGTCCGCTATTGAAGCCAGAGTTTTACAAGCCAGCAGTGATGTGGATTTAAGTGTCATTATCAGAATGGGGATTGAGATTCCAGGTAATTTAAAAGGGGACAACATGTAAGGAAGAAGCATAGGATGTGGATTGGATTGTTTGGGGAAGGAGACAGACAGCGAGGTCATTGGTCTTATCGGATTAGGGAATGATGGGGAAGGAAGTCTGCCGTGCCCTTTCAAAGGAACCATCCCGGCACTGGCCTGGAGTGATATAGGGGAATCACCAAAAATCTACATCAGGATGGCCAGATGCAGGATTGAACCGTCGTCCTCCCAAATGCGAGTCCAGCATAGGATGTGTTTCCGGTGTAACAGAGGGGCATTTCGCATCGCTATGTCCAGTTCCGTGGAAGGGGAGTCAAACAGCTGGCATCACAAGGAATGGAAGAGGCACGGCAGTGTTCTACTGCCAAAGTGCTGTCTCTGTGCCAAGTCCAAAGCAGGGGAAGCCCTGCCTTACCTTTGGGTACAACTTAACCAGGAACCAGTGTGCACTCTCCTCAACTCTGGTAGTTCAGTTTCCTTTTTGGATTATCTGTGGTATTTGGAGTTCCACCATACCTGTGAATTGCCTTGTTTGCATCCGTCCTCCCAATGTTGAGCTCTCACTGGGCAGATGTTGCCTCTGGTTGGCAAAACTGAGTATTTGAAAATTTTCTTGGCCTGTGAAGTGGACAGTAACTAAAAATCTTTCAGTGAACTTAATTTTGCAGTGTGTTTTTGTAAGTGGTAGTGGGTTGGTGTTAGACTGTCAAGCCAGGGTTGTTTATTTTAAATTTAAGCCAGCTGAAAAAGTTCACGTTGTGCTGCTGTCAGGTTGCCAAAGGAATTCATAGTGTGTTACCACAATGTTCACAATTTGAGCTCAGTCACCTTGGTCCAGTAGAGGTGAAGCTGGTACTGGAAGTTCTTGATTGTTTACCACAGATATTAACTAACAGATTGGATGTCACCAATGTAATCCAGTACAAGATTCACCTTAGAAATGACATTTCAGAGAGGCAAGATCTTCAGAGGCTTTCTCCATCAAAGATGAAATGTGTATGTGCTTTGATTAATAATATGTTGTTCAATGGGGTCATCAGGACCTCAACCTATGCTTCTGCCATATTCTCAGTATCTATGGGCAGCAGTGGGGTGTTTCATACAGTTGTAGGTTATGTGGTTAATGAGAAGGTAGTTTTGGAATCTCTGCCACTTCTCAATCTGCATAATTCTTTTACTTGGTTTAGTCAGGCTCAGTATTTTACTGTCCTGCATCTCAATCTCACATATCAGACCATGTTAACAGATGATTCCAAGCATATTACTGCCTTCTGCACAGACTGGAACCTTTAAGATTTTAACAGGGTGCACTTTGGTTTGTCAATGGGGGTTGCCCATATGACTTGCCTTCTAGATTGTGTTATGGATGATTTCATGTTGAAGTGTGCCTATAATTACCTAGATGGCATGGTTATTTACAGTTCTAATCTGTCTGAACATCAACATCTTGAGGCAGTCCTGGTTTACCACAGGGAGGTGAGACACTGTGAAACCATCTCAAATCAAACTGGCACATACATTTCATTCTTGGAACATCCTAGATCCACTGATTGCATTAGAATTGACAGGAGCATACTAGTGATTTGTGAAAACTTGCAGCTCCTAGAAATAAGAAAGGTGTGGCATGGTTCATGGGCATGACAATTTTTCGAAAGTTTGTACCCAATTTTACTAAATTAGTGAGATGCCTTAATGATTTAAGAAATTTCAAATGGGATGGAAGTCATCTGGAATCTTATGAAGCCATTAAGGTGGCACTTAGTAAACCACCAGTATCAGCCATACCCAATTTTGAGCTACTGTTCTCTCAGAGACACCCCTAATTCTTCTGGAGTAGAAAGTGGCAGCTGTCATCCTGCAGGGGCAGAATGGGAAGGGGTGTGTGGCAGGTTGATGCCCAATAGCCTATGGACCTTAATACTTTCACCTGTGGAGATGAAATATTCTGTGTATGAATGGGAAGTCTTGGCGGTTCTGTTTGCCCTCGAGAAATTCACATTTTATTTTGAACATTGGGAATTTAGTTTACATACTGACAAGCTCTTAGTCAGGTCCTGGCTCATTCAAACTCTGAAAGGTGGTAGCCATCAAATACAGAGAGCGAAATTATATTTAAAATTTGTACAGAAACCAGATAGCAGTTATAAAAGTCGAGGGGTATGAAACAGAAACAGTGGTTGGGACCGGAGTGAGACAGGGTTTTAGCCTATACCTGGTGTTGTTCAATCTGTATATTGAGCAAGCAATAAAGGAAACAAAAGAAAAATTCTGAGTAGGAATTAAAATCCAGGGAGAAGAAATAAAAACTTTGACGATTACTGACAACATTGTAATTCAGTCAGAGACAGCCAAGGATCTGGAAGGGCAGTTTAACAGAATGGACAGTGCCTTCACAGCGGGATACAAGATGAACATCAACAGAGGCAAAACAATGATAATGTAATGCAGTCTAATTAAATCAGGCAATGATGACAGAATTAGATTAGAAAATAAGACACTTAAGGTAATAGATGAGATTTGCCATTTGGGGAGCAAAATAACTGGTGATGGTCGAAGTAGAGAGGATATAAAATGTAGACTGGCAATGGCAAGGAAAGCATTTCTGAAGAGACATTTGTTAACATCAAGTATGCGGCTAAGTGTCAGGAAATCTTTTCTGAAAGTATTTGAATGGAGTATATCCACGTATGGAAATGAAACATGGATGATAATTAGTTTAGACGAGAAGATAAAAGAAGCTTTTGAAACAAGGTGCTATTGAAGAATGCTGAAGATTAGATGGGTAATCATGTAACTAATGAGGAGACACTGAATAGAACTGGGGAGAAGATGGATTTGTGGCAGAACTTGACTAGAAGAAGGGATTGTTTCGTAGGCCACGTTCTGAGGCATCAAGAGATCATCGATTTAGTATTGGAGGGAAGGGTGGAAGGTAAAAATCGTTGAGAGATCAAGGCACAACTACACTAAACAGATTCAGGAGGATGTGGATTGCAGTAGTTACCCTGAGATGAAGAATCTTGCACAGGATAGGGCAGCACTGAGAGCTGCATCAATCCAGTCTCAGGACTGGAGATTGCAACAACAACAGAACAGGTGGATGTGCTTTGCAACCAGTTTACAATACTCCTTTTCTGACATTGTGCCTTGCACGAGCTCCACTAGAACCATGGGTGCCCACATGGACATTTCCCAGAGTATAATGCAGGCCCCACCAGTACAGGAGTCAAGGGCCTGCTCCCCTTGTGGGTGATGGAAATACACCCCACAAATGCATGATGAAGGTATCAGTATTCATCAGACCATGCAGTACTCTGCCATTGTGCCAACATCCAGCACCAATAGTTACATGCCTGTTTCAGTTGTAGTTTTCGATGTGATGGTGTTAACACTGGCTCATTTGTGGATTATCAGCTGCCAAGTCTCATCATTAGGAGTGTTTGGAGCATTGTGCATTCAGCCACAGTTGTACTCTGCCCAGCATTAATGTCTGATGTTAGTTATGCCACAGTTTGCTTCATGTGTTGTTTTATCAGTCTTCCCAGTCTATGATGTCTACCATCTGTCACTAGGGGTACTTGCCCAACCACAATGTCTGGACATGGTTTCACCTTTGTTTTGCATGTGTTGGATACAACTGCCACAGCACTCCTCAGACACCCAACAAGCTGTGCAGCTTTCAAAATTCTCATCCCAAGCCTTCAGGCCATCAAAATCTGCTGTTGGTCAAACTCTGATAGATCGAGTGCATTCCCTATTTTACTCCCAGACAGCATGCTCACTGATACTCCATGTACTGTGCATGTGTGACTAGGAGACAAGGTGAGGTGCTATTGCCTGGATGCGTTTACATTGATAGCAGATCAGTGGTCATAATGTTTTGGCTGATGTGTATATGGATTTAGTATTGTTACTTCAAAATGAGAGCTGGGCAATGTCAAGGGAACCATTCCACAACATTCGAGGCAACTGTCAAATGCATCAATTTATTACAAGGGCATACCAGAAAAGGTCTGCAAAATTTTGATTCTGTTCTTAATATCAGTTGTCATGCATATTACTCTGTTGATGTTACCACTTTGCTGACAATATGCAGCACCCTCCTGCTGGAGAGTTCTGAACTGCAGTGTGTAACATGGGTCTGTGTTATTTAACCGTGTCAGCACGTGAGAAAAACCTCAGAACACAGAGCACAAATTAAAATAATTCATCCACACGTGGAGCACCCTCTCCTTCAGCACAACAATGCCAGACCATACACAACTTCTTTTGCACCAGCAACAGTCTGACACCTTTGATTTGTTATTATTGATCATCCTCCATAGTGAACCGGTTTGAGGCAATGAATTTTCAACTGTTTCCAAAACCTAAAGAACACCTTCAAGGACTTCACTTTGATAGTGATGAATTGGTGTGAGCAGAGGTGAGAATGTGGGTCTGCCAACAAAGTCAAACATTCTACAGTGACGACACCAACAACCTGGTGTCTTATTGGGAGAAAGGTGTTCAGTGACACGGTGACTGTTTGAAATAAATATATAAACATGAAGAATAGAGATGTAAAATGTTTATAAAGTTTGTTTTAATTAAAATGCTTCGATAACTTTCAAATAAAAAATTTGAGCCATTACTTTCCAGCATGTCCTCATGCCCAAAATATACACCAACCAAAAATTAAGTTTTAATTAATTTGGCAAAGAAGGTGACTTTCATCTGATATGTCTACATGCATCGCTCAAAGTCATAGGGAAGTTCAGTCAAACTAACACTGCACACAATGTAAGAGAACACTTCTTGTATGTAAAAGTTACATTCTGGGCACCGTTTGGGTTTTTTGATAAACATTAGGCTGTGCTACTGGTTAATTTGTTACCACATCCTTTACTTGGCTTTCACATTTCTAGGCTTTGTCAGCTCACAGCCACACTGCCACCTTTCAACCTAGGCTAGGCCCTGAGCTGCACTATGGATCAGTCTCTCACCACAACCAATATTTGAAGGGGGAGGGGGTCTAGCACCACATTTTAACCTTGTAGCCTTTGAATAGTTATCAGGTTCAGGTCCAAGGCCAATGACTCTTCAAATTGCTTTTCATTCACATGATGTGTGTTGTGCATCCATATTCTGTATGCAAAACCATCACTACGTCAGGTGTCAAAGCCAAAGCTTGAACTATGTTGGGTCTAACCTCTCTTATTGCAATTAATAAAGTTTAGTGTATTTACTTTCCTATCGTTTCCTCATAGTGATGGGTTAGGATTACTGTTGTGATACTGCTTGTCAGATGAATTGCAAGCTGATCACATAGTTCGTAGAAACTATAACGAAGCACTCACATATTCAAATGCAAATGTTATCACAGTACTTCTGCAGTTGCACCCAAGAGAGATGTTGAATCAGACGTTCAGCACAGACTGTACAAAGTAGTTTGCGTGATTGTATCAGGACCCTCATTTCTAGTTGGCAGAATAAAATTACTAGTGGCACCACGTGAATTTGTTTGCCTGCTGATAACTGAATACCCTACAAATGGCTGCGCTGCATCAGATTTTAAGTGACATGTATATGTAAGATTATTTACACCACTAATTGTAACATTCTGGCAGTTTCATAAACAAAACATGCAACAACTTGCAGCAAATGCAGAAAGTGGTTATGAACAAACCTGTCAATATTTAATGTGTAACCCCATGGCTTCATCAAAACTTTGCTGCCGACATACAAATTTGTTCTGCACCTACAAGCTGTGTAAATGTATGCTTCCATGTGATATTTGTCTGAAATTTAACATTACTGCTGACAGTCCTACTTACACGTTGTTCACATATTCAAAGTCAACACCTAATGTTAATAGTACTGTAAGTGTACTTCTCAGATTTGTGACCATGCGAATGTCACTTCAAAATTATTTACAAATAATTTTATATCATCAATAAATAAATTACAATTCTCATTCCGTTCCATGGTACGCTGCAATAATGCGTTAACTGCACCCATACCATTTATAAATTTAATGGCACTGCTAACATTCACAATAGTCAGTTATTTGTGAGTTGCACATTAACATTCTGATTTAAAAGAAGTGTATCAGAGCAGAATATACCCACTTTAAGGCAACCAGTTTATCAGTATAGTTGGGTTGTGCATTAAAAAAGTTTTCCATGTTTACTGAACATTAAATAGAAAATCTCGCTCAATTCTATGTGAGGTTTAATATAAGGACTATGGGTCGACAGAAGCATCCGATCCAACGCGTCGGCTTTGACCCGTGACGTAAGGGTGTTGTCGTGTGTGACGTCATGACGGCGCGGAGTTCTGTTTGAGTGTGGCTGTCTCCAGTTCTGTTTTACCTTATTTTATTTACTTTTCTGATCTGTTCGTTCTATCTCGTGAGATTTTTTTTAAAATTTAAAAACACTTATTACTTATTTTAATTATCTGTTTCCTCGAATTTCTGTTTTAGTTTATTATATTTATCTTTCTGATCTGTTCGTTCTATCCCGTGAGATATTTTTTTTTAAAAAAAGACAAAAAACACTAATCAGCTACTGAAGCATCTTTATCTTCTATGGGTTGCAGGGGTTACGACCCCTGGGGAGGTGGGTGGGTATTCATGCATGGCTGTCTTCACTTACACGTTGTAGCTACGCAAGGCGTCTAAATTTGTTTATATTTAGTTTGCCCCCACCCAAAACACCCCATTTCCCACACTTGTCCCGTTAGTGTCATTAGGCTTCTTGTGGAATGTGTGTGTGTTTGTTTTTGTTTCCGCCATATTTGTGACGTCATGGGTCAAAGCAGACGGGTGGGATCGGACGCTTCCGTATTTCCACGGACTATTTCAATGCACTGCGCAAAATGTAATTTCAGACAAAGTTCATCAGTTTTTTAGTAAACAATTACTCATGTTTACAGCAGTATGACATCAATTGTATGTATTCACACACCATACTGCACACAGAAGTTAATGAAACACTTATGAAATAAAAATAAGCCACTTACCATGAAACATAACTCAGCTTTTATTTCATCTGTTCCCTCTTTTTTTATCCACATTGTTGGCTCCTGGTCCATGACTTCAGTTCTACAGTCTGAAAAAGGAAAGTAATCATATAAGAACAGTTGTACTTGTTTTCCGTTATTACCATGAAGTATAGCTCAATGGCAGTATTTTCACTCATCTATTGGATGCAGCAAATGGGTGACTACATGCAAATGGGTGACTACATAGGAAACAGATTTGAAGTAGCTGAGGAAAAGTGTGTTTAGTGATATAAACTAGCTTCCATTTCTCAGGTCATGAAGAGAAAAAAACAATCATAATGTAACACGTACTGGAAACTGAGTATTTACAATTGCTACTGCTCCTTTGTAACACTGGCTTATGGACACTGCCCTATTGTAACAATTATGGAAGACGTATTTTTTGTGCATGCACAAACTTCAGCATTAAGAACAATCAAAGCAGTCAATAGATTCAATCAAAATTACTTAATAACACCAAATATTTCTTTATACATTTTGTTTGTTGCGTTAATTTCAGTCTTATGGGAACATGATGAAAATCTGGACATACTGATTGTTTATCAGTGAATATGCCTTTTCAACATAGATATTACCTTGAAACTTTCTTCATCTGTATTTATTCACGAATGTATAATCCATTTACAGTAAATATCGTTTTAGCATCTTGACCTGCTATTAAAGAAAACCATATGCATGTACCATAGATTGCACACTGCAGTGTGAATGTTCTCATTCTTGATTACCATGAAGATTAAACATTGGTTAGTATTTTCTTACACAACTGATTTACTGAAACGACTTCTTACTAACTGTAATCTATTAAATTCTGATGACATGTAATGGTTTATGTTAGGCGAATTACAGTTAATTTGTATATCGTATTTCGCCAGTTCCAAAATAATGTTACAGTATTCTTATACAGAACTCCATTAAAACCCACACACTACAACAAACTGGTACTTACATACGATTAGACGAATACTAGAAACACGAATAATAAGTGAAAACTAACAAAGTGCCACAGAATTACAGCATTTCCTTTCATGCGAACATAATCAAACCATGAAATAATGTAACTGTGGAAACTCGAAACAAAAAATGCTTACGTTAGTCCTACAATCTGGAGCCGCTATATGTCTACATCACATCACAGTAAATTATCATCACAATCATTACTACAGCTAAGTAAGTCAACATAACCGTACTAACATTGCGAATGTTTGAACTTCCACGTTGTTTCGTCAGTCACAGACAAAATGCTACTGGCAACACGTCACAATCTCAGCCGTTTCTTTTACGAAGGTACACGTAGCGATTTTACAGGACAAGCCAAAAACAACAAGCCTAATAACTCAGGTATTTGGCTGTTATGAACATAACCTGAAAAAGTACAACATTCACACACCGTCACCAACCACGCTATAGGTGACGTGACCACAATTAAATACAGAATAAAATCTCATCCTGATGTACCCACTAAAAAATTTAAGACAGCTGCCTCAAACATAGCTGCCACAGCGTCATCACAAGATATTCGCGAACTATTACACTCCTCAAACTCAACGGTTATTGTGATAGAAATGAAGTACCGTGTTAACCTAGTTCCAAAACAATTCTCTTCATTTATTCTTGTTTGCAGTTCACAAATTACCTGGAGAATAGCACACAAATATTTCAGCAAAACCACGGGCACAAGGTTGCAGCTGACTACACAGTACGCCACTGAAACCAGCTGAACCAAAGAGCTTGCAGCAAGACAAAGCACTTTGCCGTGAGCTATGAGATAAGCAGTATGGAAAAGCTGGAAAGATAAAATGCGAAAATTAAATTCCATAGGATATTCTATCTCTTTAGTAAATCCTTATCACTATTTTAGTGCAACAACTAGATAACTTAAAATAGCTGTTATTGAAGAAATGCGTCTGGAAATTTCTTGGAATTTTACATCTTCACTGTACCGTATGCGAAGCACTGATCTGAACAGGGACATCAAATCGTTCTAATTTTCCTTTGTTACAGGCAGGACGGGCATGTACAAGGCGCTTGACAGTGAGATCTTGTTGATGTTTCTGTTTTCTTGTTACAGTTATGAGCCCTAAACTCTTTGTTAAAGTTTTCTTTAAATCGCATAACAAATGGACGCTGTTTTATGACATTCCAATCCGAAGTAGGAAGGAAGATTAGTTTTAGCGTCCCATCGACACCAAGGTCATTGAAACAGTGCACAAGCTCGGATTGTGTTAAGGATGGGAAGGAAATTGGCCGTGCCGTTTCAAATGAAACATCCCGGCTTTTGCTTGGAGCGATTTAGGGAAGTCACGGAAAACCTGAATCTCTGTTGTCAGATACTGGTTTGAACCATCGTTCTCCCAATTGCTAGCCCAGTGTGTTAACCACTACACCACCTCACTCGGTCTTAACCATCTGACTGGTTTCCTGTTCACATCTTCTTTTGTAACTGCAATGTAACAAATCACATGATACTGTCAGTTGATAATATTCTCACGGGTTGTTTCACGAACAATATAAGGTTTGTCACCACCTTCTTCTTGCATTTTCAGCAATAGTATTTCAGTCAGCAGGCCAGTCCACTTTTACCAACTTCTTTAAAATTCTGTAGTGACTGCCAGATGCAATGAGATACATTCCATTTCACCGTGATGAATAAACATGAATTTAAATCAATGAATTCTAGGTTAGATTTTCCAGTGATGGGTTAATTCTAGGTTAGATATTTCCTGAATAGCAGACGAGAACATTGCAGCAACAAATTTGTTTAGATTCTGTCCTCCACAACAATCGTTGAAATGAGTTTTACCATTGCAGGTAGAGACTTCAACATCCATACAAACAGATTGCTATCTCACATCTTCCTCGTTTTCCCTGTATTTCCGAGTACATGAAACTCTCTTCTTGTTTTGACTTGATGTCATTGTCTGAAAAATTTCAAAAAATTCAGTCGCTGCTTATAAAACAAACCATTGTTGATGGAATCAGTTGTTGTCAACAAAACGTGCTGGAAACAGAAGTTGCAGCTTAAAGAAGTCCTATATAAGTTTTGGGCTCACTCCATGTCTTGTTTCTTCTCCTCTCGAGCCCTGTATTTTTATAAAAGGTGAGCTTCATAATTAGTTGTAAGTACATCGTTATGGACCATAGCAGTACTCTAGGCCATGTATAGGCATCACTGATCTTTCTTTGGGATGACGAAAACAAAGACTATAATCCTCTGAAACTCTCTTTCTGTAAATATTGTATGTATGCACAGATTTGTACAGGGAGCAAATGAGTGTGATGTTAAGTGACAATCTAAGGAATGTTTTTCCAGAGTGAAAGTACCAATACTGAGCCACTGAAAAACTTTAAGCTTGATTCCTCAAACCATCCCAAATTTTTGGTGAACTAAATTTCCTCAGATGATCGTTCTTCTGCCTTCCTCATTTGTGTTTTCGAATGCTCCTTTCTTCATCGCTGTAATCACAACACCTTAACAGATTCCAAGTTTATTCAGAAACATGGTCTTGCAGACTTGGATTCGATCTGTTCCTCATAGCAACAGTTAAGTTCCTTTTTGAGTTCAATCATGGGCTAGCTTGCCTGAATTACTGCAAATAAAGCCTCTATTTCTCTCATACATCTCTAATTTGTAATATCTTTAAAAAATGTTCAGCCTTTCTGCATGGACAAACTTCTTATGACATTTACTTCTGCAGTTGTCTCAACATGGATATTTCATGTAAGCTCCTGGAACATCGAGTTCCCTGGATGAAATGTAGCATTTTTGCAGTGGTACCTGATTTTGAAAACATTTATATCCCAATGTTATCAATGTTCATATAATTTTTATGGCGTTGCTTTTCCTTGAAAGTGTATCTCCTGTGTCTCTAAATTCTGTTCTTTAAAGGGGTGCACATCAATAATGTCACCTTCATTGGCTGTCTACAATAGCTCTGAACTTTGTTACCCTCAGTTGGCTTTAATTGCTTCATATTAACATTTGCTCATTTTTGTGGCTCTTCATGTGATTCAACACCAGATGCTAGTTGATATTCCAAAATAGAAGGAGAGATGTCTGATGGGGAATATGAATCGTGATTGTTGTCATTGGCGAGGAAAGTATAGGGAAAGTGGCTGATATGAGTGGTTTCATACTCAGGAAACACGAAGAATCAAGGCTACTTACAGAAGAACGCAAACATAATCTAGTATATTGAGTATTCTATATTTCAAACTTTCCCCACTCTTCAGCTTGAGAAAAAATTTAAAAAAAATGTTTCCACTTTGCGTCTGTAGAAAATGAAGAAAACAGGAAAGAGAAATAAAGTGTTGAAATTTGATTTGAAAGCTACAGTATTTCAGAAGGATGTTGTTATACATACAAGCAAGAGACTGCAATTCTATAGAAGAAATACCATAATAATTTCCCTCTGGAACTCATAACTAACAAATTACTACTACCAGAGAGCTCTGAAACCAAACAAACGCCCCTGATTTTTTCACTCTTTATGGCATAAACAGGACAAAACCATAAAAAATTGGGAAAATACTCACCAAACGTTGTTGCCAACATGAACAGTTTTACCATCACACACAGACAACATAAATATATCCCTGTTTGAAGTTTAGGTATTACAATTGTGTAATTCAAGATACCTGCCTCCAGCATGACAGTTATCGTATCATTTGCAGTCGATGTTTGCAGCGTTACACTCCTGGGCAATTCAAAACAGTTAACTGTAGCAGAGAGATGCTCACTGATATAATATTTACATAATTATTGAAGTGAGTTTTGTGATCCAACAGTAAATCCCGAGAGAGACGTAGCTGTAGCAGAGGGAAGACTAGTAGTGACGATTCAAAGGTGCAAAAGATCGAGTAACCTAGTTGTTGTACTAATATGACGATATTTTTTAGCAGTAGTGAAGATTGGTTGAAAATCTATGAATAACTGTACAGCAGCTAAAGACACTATGACCACACAAGTAAAAATAACCTTATTCAAAGCAGCCAGCAATATTTGAAAATCTCAATAGAAAAATATTTTAAAAAATAAGCGCAGTAGTGCATCGGAACCTGCTACTGCACTCCCATGAAAGTTCCAAGCAAAGAACTGCTTGCAGCGTTACACTCCTGGACAGAAGTCAGCATGGTCCCTGTTGTATTCAAGCCCATGCGATTTCAATGTTTCGTCGTCAATGTGATATTCCAAGCGTTACAGTAAACGTGCAGTAGTGCATCGGAAGAAAACACGTCACTACTAGAAAAGGTTGCAAGCAGAGACCGTTGGCAGCGTTACTCGTCTGGAGAGAAATCGACATGTTACCTGTTGTATTCAATCCCGATGCATTTTCAGTGTTTCATCGTCAATGTGGTGGTCTAATGGTTACGGTAAACGTGCAGTGGTGCAACGGAAACAATTACTGCACTCAAAGGAAAGGTTCCAACCAGCGACCGTTTGCAGTGTTACTCCTCTGGACAGAAGTCGACATGGTGGCTGTTGTATTCAATTCCGACGCAATTTTAGTGTTTCATCGTCAATGTGATATTCCAAGCGTTACGGTAAACGTGCAGTGGTGCGTCGGAAGAAAATATGACACTCCTCGGAAAGGTTCCAAGCAAAGGCCGTTAGCACCGTTACTCGCCTGACAGAAGTCGGTATGGTGCATGTTGTATTCAATGCCGATGCAAAAACTGTGCTTCACCGTCAATGTGATGGTCCAAGGGTTACAGTAAACCTGAAGTGGTGCAACGGAAACAACTACTGCGCTCTCAGGAAAGAAAGTCTACCGTATCTTCCTTCGTCGTCGGCGTTGTCGTTGTTGCCGTGAGGCACCGTTATACCAAGTGGAAAGGCGCGTCGATCTTAGAGCATGAGCTATGGTAACCATAAGTCATTGAACACACACAACGGTCACGGTAGCACCTGATTCCAGAATAGCTACAGTAGTTAAGATCTACGAAATACCCCCTCTTGACCAGGTCCCCAAAACTTAACTCGTAACGAGATCCCTTCGAAGCAAATTGTTATAACGATCGTCTATAAAGGCTTTGTACAACGATAAGAAATGTTACAGTTCATGGAATAACAACAGATACGACCAACTTGTCTTGTTTCTTCTGTTTTATTTAACGTAACTTTGTTCACAGTTTTATTTCGCATTCACCACTCATTCACACTCTGATGTGGAGTATATGCGAGTGCCTGAACCCTAACTCCCAAGTTCCATCGAAACCCTTTGATGAACAGTTTAGGTTGCTCGACACCAACAGTCAATGATAATGATACAGTTTTTCTCCTTATCATAAATTGGAGCCCACTCTCCGCAATATAATAATAATAATAATAATAATAATAATGTCTCAATACTGCGTCCCTCGTGAGATGCGTATAGATTTATCCCGGAATTGACCACACTTCGCTACTCGCGATTTCGTGCAACTAAATGTCCTTTTGTTACTCTGATCGTATACCGTAGTTATTTAAAACTCGCCCCTATATTTTTTCACAACGCACAATTAGCACTTCTTTACTTGTTTATTTCTAAGAGTAAACGAAAAAAATGACGCTGTATCATCGGCTTCGTCGATATAAAGCAAAACACCTTAATATGCCCAATTTTAGGATCGGCAACCTGAGTCACTGATTTACTAAATATTATTTCCAATAACGGTAAACAGGTATCGCCGTTATATTTTAATTGTATTCAAAAGCATGTTATTATTATTATGACCGACCAAATCGTAACAAATCGCGCGGCGTGCATTTTTAACGATAGCTTTACACTCGCCCAGCCTTTATTCATGCAATATTATATATAAATATACAGACAGGACGGAAAGATCGATCTCTCTACCGTAACCAATACAGGCAAATACGCTATTCAAGTTCCGTTGCATCTATCTTGACTCGTATTGTTACAAAAAATTCCAAAGAGCGACCGATTGCAGCGTTGCCCACATAGAAGTCGGCATGGTGGCTGTTGTATTCAATCCCGATGCAATTTCTGTGTTTCATCGTCAATGTGATATTCCACGTGTCACGGTAAACTTGGAGTGGTGCAACGGAAGAAAATACGTCACTCCCACGAAAGGTTGCAAACCAGAGACCGTTGACAGGGTTACTCGCCTGGACAGAAGACTGCATGGTGCCTGTTGTAATCAATCCTGATTCACTTACAGTGTTTCATCGTCAATGTGAAGAACCAAGGGTGACAGAAAAGGTGCAGTGGTGCATCGGAAACTGTTGTTGCACTCACAGGAAAGGTTCCAAGCAGAGATCGTTTGCAAAGTTACTCGCCTGGACAGAACTCGGCATGGTGCCTGTTGTATTCAGTCCCGACGCACTTTCAGTGTTTCATCGTCAATGTGATATTCCAAGTGTTACGGTTAACGTGCAGTGGTGCAACGAAAGAAAGTACGTCACTCCTTCGAAAGGTTGCAATCAGAGACCGTTGACAGGGTTACTCGCCTGGACAGAAATCGACATGGTGCCTGTTGTAATCAATCCCGATGAAATTTCTGTATTTCATCGTCAATGTGCGGTTCCGAGGGTTACGGTAAAAGTGCAGTGGTGCATCGGAAGCTACCAATGCACTCCCAGGAAAGTTCCAATCAAAGAACGGTTTGCAGCGTTACTCACCTGGAATGAAGTCGGCATAGTGCCTGTTTTATTCAATCCCCATGCAATTTCTGTGTTTCATCGTCAATATGAGGTTCAGTGGGTTACGCTAAACATGCAGTGGGGCATCGGAAACATCAACTGCACTCCCAGAAAAGTTCCACGCAAAAAACCGCTTCCATCTTAACACTCCTGGACAGAAGTCGACATGGTGCCTGTTGTATTCAATCCCGATGCAATTTCAATGTTTCGTCATCAATGCGATTTCGAAATGTTACGGTAAACGTGCAGTGGTGCATCGGAAGAAAATACATCACTCGTTCGAAAGGATGCAATCAGAGACCGTTGACAGGGTTACTCGCCTGGACAGAAATTGGCATGGTGCCTGTTGTATTCAATCCAGATGCAATTTCTGTGTTTCATCGTCAACGTAAGGTGTAAGGGCTACAGCAAACGTGCAGAAGTGCATCCCAATCATCTACTGGACTCCCAGCAAAAGTTCCAAGCGGAGACCGTTTGCACCGTTATTTGCCTGGACAGTAGTCGCAATGGAGCTTGTAGTTTTCAATCCCAATCCCATTTCTGTGTTTCATCGTCACTGTGAATCTCCAAGGGTTACTATAAACACAGACTGTTTGCAGCCTTACTCGCCCTGACAGAAGTCGGCATGCTGCCTGATGTATTCAGTACCGATGTAATTTCTGTACTTCATCGTCAATGTGATGGTCCAAGGGTAACAGTAACCCTGCAGTGGTGCAATGGAATTAACTAATGCACTCATAGGAGAGGGTCCAAGCAGCGACAGTTTGCAGCATTTCTTGCTTGGAGAGAAGTCGGCATGGTGCCAGTAGTATTCAATCACGATGCAATTTCTCTGTTTCATCGTCAATGTGAAGGACCGAGGGTTACGGTAAACGTGCAGTGGTGCATCGGAAACTACTACTGTTTTCCCAGAAGAGTTCCAAGAAAAGAACCACTTGCAGCGATCCTCACCTGGACAGAAGTCGGCATGGTGCCTATTTCATTAAATCCCGATGAAATGTCTGTGTTCCATCGTCAATGTGATCGTAAACCTGCAGTTGTGGATTGGAAATAACTACAGGATTTCCAGTAAAGGTACCAAACACAGACTGTTTGCAGCGTTACTCGGCTGGACAGAAGTCGGCATAATGATTGTTGTATTCAATCTAGATTCATTTTCTGTGTTTCGTAGTCAATGTGAAGGGTTACAGTAAACGTCCAGTGGTGCATCGGAAACTTATTCTGCATTCCCAGAAATTTGCCATGCAAAGAACTGTTTCCAGCCTTACTCACCTGGACTGAAGTCGGCATGGTGATTGTTGCATACAGTCCCGATTTAAATTCTGTATTTCGTCGTCAATGTGAAGGTACAAGGGTAACGGTAAACGTGCAGTGGTAAATCGGAAACAGTTGTTTGACTCCCAGTAAAAGTGCGAAGCATTGATCGTTTGCAGCGTTACTCTCGTGGATTGAATTCGGCACGCTGTTGTATTCCATCCCGTCGCAATTTCAGTCTTTCATCGTCAATGTGAAAGTCATAGGGTTACTGAGAACGTGCAGTCCTGCATCGGAAGATAATACGTCACTCCTAGGAAAGGTTCCAAGCAGAGAACGTTGGCAGCGTTAGTCGCCCTGACAGAAGTCGGCATGGTGCCTGTCGTATTCAGTCCCGATGTAATTTCTGTGTGTCGTCGTCAATGTGAAGGTCCAAGGGTTACAGTAAACGTGCAGTGGTGCAATAGAAGCAGCTACAGAACTCCTTTAAAGGTTCTGAACAAAGACTGTTTGCAACGTTACTTGCCTGGACACAAGTTGCCATGGTGCCTGATGTTTTGAATCCCGATGAACTTCCTGAATTTCACCGTCAATGCGAAGTTCCAAGGGTTACAGTATACGTGCAGTGGTGCATCGGAAACAGTTTCTAGCGTTAAAAGGTTTTGCTTTTTTTCATTTAACCAAATATAACATTGATGATGGTAGTTTATAGCAATGTTTGCCGACAAGATAAATAATGCAACTTTTAACACTAGATTGCGTACTCACGGCAGTTCTCCTTGGCCGTTTTTTGGTACGACTTGGAAAGAGAGTTAATGAATGATCGCCGATGCGTCGGTTCTCGATTGTGTTCAGGAGACGTACAGATTGATTGCGCGAAAATAGTTTCTCAAATGACCTCTTAACCCGGATTGCTTTCACGCAATCAGACTCTTCAATGAAATTACCTAAGGGACCTGTTTGAATAATAATAAAAAACAATTGGAAATGAATGCAAAACAGTGAAATTTTGCAAAAAAAGTTGTCAGATCGGAAATTGAACACATTAATGGTCTCCCAAATACAATCGAGACACCGCGATAAAGAGCGAACCTGTAACAAAGTTCATTTAAACATAAACATTATTTGCGGTTAATTTAAAGAAAAGGATAAGCACAGATTTTCTGTACAGTGAAGCATCAATATATTCTCAAAGAACAAAGGCGTTAAACTCTAAACATTAACAAATTTACAATGAATACAAAACTTACATTTTTATGTTTTTCTCATACATGGAGGAGTCCAACAATGGCTGCTTTTGTATGTGTGATATTTTGTAAAAATTAAATGTCCTGGTGTAAGCGTAAGTATTTTTTATCGTCACAAGGTTTACAAAAGCGTTTTTTTTTCCTTGACGATAACGTGGTTTTTCACACTAAATGAAATATAACTTGTAGCGGTGCTACACAACACGTCTTAACAAGTCGGCGACCAAACATCAAAGGTAATGACGTACATGTTAACATATCGGCGACCGGAAGTACAACTAACTATAAAGACTCTAGAATTTTCCTAACAAATGATAAATTGTTCTTCCTTCTGTTTCGCAGCTTCTTGCTATCAAGCGCTGCGGCAATGATTTTAAATATCTGCGCCCAGCGAGTCATAGTGTTTAATAGTACCTTTTAAACGCTGGCCGCGCGTCTTGGTATAGGCGCACGTTATAAACAGATTTCGTTTCTTTACTCTCGCGTTGTCATGCTTAGTATCATTACAAACTACAGCTCGATGACTGTCCTTTTCTCATATGCAAAATGTCTGAAATCCAATAATATCACATTGCTTGAAGCGTGAGGAGGGACGACTCCGTCAGGATCATCGCGACTCACGCGTAGTCGTGATATTATTGCTTTCGTGAAACAAGTTAGTATTATTTGCAAAAATTTTTCACAACAGATTTTACACACTACATCAGGCAACGTGGTTAACATAGAGTATCAGGTAAGTATATTCGTACTACTGAAATTGATAGTAATTGGTCCATAGGGTAACTACATGACAATTGAACTGTGCTCTTTCTAATGTATTGTACAAGGATAACAAATGTTCATTTCTCGGTAAAAGATAATGAAATTAAGATAAAGATACACATACATAGATACATTATACATGACATAATAAATATTAAAAAATAACAAAGAAATAAATTAATTGACTTCGCAGGAAGTCTGGGTGCTGTGTGCACTTGTGGAAAAAATATGTTACAAAAAATTGACAGTCGTGTTTTACAATGACATATTACAGGAATACTTTTGTCCTTTTTCCGTCGAAGATTTCTTGCAGTAAATACGTATCACTTTACTTATTTGTGGCTTTCATGACCAGCAAAATAAATGTTTCACTACACTTGGGTAGGTATGAGTTGCACTGGGAGTGGTAGAACTTCGGGTATAAATGATAGCACTGCACTTGATTGGGGAAATTGATTACACTTTCACAGTGGAGGAAAACTAGGGCATCACTTCCACTGCGGAAGTTGGAGTAGTTGTCGGAGTGTGATGTTGCGTTGGAAATACGTCGTGGGTCAGGAACTGGAAGATTGGTTCTGCAACATGTTGAGACGTATGGTGGCGGTCTCTATTTCACTTGACACATGTCCGTGCTTCCATTTATGTTTTCGTACATGAAAAATACAAAAAAAAAAAAAAAAAATCTGTATTAGAATGTGCTTACTTACTAATAACTTAGTCTAAAAGAAAATTGGATTAGTTAAGGATAACAATTGTTTATGTACATAAGGTCTCATTCTCTTAGGAATGCTTAGTTCTCATATTTATCTATTTTTCTGGTTTTATTTGGTTTGACACGTTTTCGTCATTACTCGGCCTGGTCAGTAAACTCGGTAGCAATTGTCAAAATCGAGCTTAAGACTCTTCTGATTAGTGTCTTTATAATTTCGCAAGGTACATGAGTGCTTAATTCATTGCTTTATCATATTTTATTTTGAATGCATTTCAAACACATTTGGCATCCGCGCTCGTTGTGCAAAGAAAAATTGATTGTTGAGCGCCCAGCGTACACAGTGTTACGTCCGTTGGTCACAATCACGTGATATTAACTTGACAGTTCCACAACGCTAGCAGCAGTATCCTGAGAGAAGCAGAGCGTTTGGTTTCTACTAGCCGTGGTGCGAGTTTTTACACAGTTTTTCATCGACTCTGGATTACGGAAGCAGCCAGATGCGGCGACTCCCGCAGCTGTTTCGAAGAATGTGTCCGTGGAAAGGCGTACAGTACCGTTTGTGGTAAGTATAAAACTTATTCACTTTCACTCTTCGGTTTTCTACATCGTGGTTTCGAGGTACAAGTACTTATAACATTACTTCACACGCGGTATTTCACACGTGTCCTTGGAGTTATCACCTTTTCAGTTCACACGTTATTATTAATTCGTGTTCACATTTATTTGGCCGTCGTGTTAAGGTTCACACACACCACTTTTATACGTGTCCATTACTTACTTGTCTATAGTCGGTTCACACGCAGCAGCATATACGTGTCCATTTATTACTGACTGCATTATTACTACAAAGTACAGTTAACATTTAGTATACATATCATGTCTAAAAATTATTTACAAAGAAATATTTAGTCTCTGTGACTACAAGGCCCGGCGAAAAGCGTGTCTCTTGTTCGTAGTTTGTGCTTTCAAGGCACTTTAGGTTTACACTTTGTTCGAAATCTTGTTATTCTTTTCTTTTTACAATGGTTACTCTTTTATCAAGTTCAGCTCTTTTATTTTCTCTCTATTACGTCGTTAGTTTGAATACATAGTCAATGTGGCTTCGTTTACGTGATGAACAGTTCGTGTTCAAACTACCATTAGGGAAATTGGGAAGCTTGGTGTTCCCTGTCGTGCAATTGCACATAACAATCTTAATTGAACTCGCAATTTGCGGAGAATAAGCATAGCCCGTCGACAACCAATGTGTTACAACTATCCATTCGTATAGCCTGTATGTATCAATCATGCAACCAGCTTGTAAAATTCACTTCTCTACTGGATAACGTAGGATGGTAAGGGTACTGGTTAGAGGAAAACACAAAAGACTTTTATGGAGTGAAGAGATTTGAAGACACAGTGTTAATGACGTATGATATGATGAGCTTAACATAAATTATTATCACCTTAGTTTTTCATGACAAATAGTATAATTAAATCGATACAGTAGTTTCAGTGTCGTCTGCTCCAGCTCTCTAAACAATTTTCTATGCATATCTAAAATTACTTAAACCATGCTTTAGCAGTGAACTGTGTCTGTTAACTATCTTCTGTTCCATGTATCGTAAAATTGGTTTTCTAAAAAAAATTCGTCGTATCTCGAGGACCTGAAATAGATATTGCTAGTACTAAATTAGTTTATTTATAAATGATCTTGGTAAGTATTTCAGCTGCACTGTGCCGTAAAATTGATATGAGCGTATACGGTTTTCTCCGTATTATAATAAAATAATTGAGTTGCGCACTTCTTTCCTGCTACCTGGATCGTTATTGACTTACTTGATTCTTATATGCTAAGCTGCTGCTTTTTGCCTGCTGCGTTTCATAGGTGGTCTCATAAAATTTGTTGTCACACACTCCTTATGCATAACATAACATTTACCTCATTAGAGTAAGCGACCTTAATCAATTTTTTTTTTTTACCTACGAGCAATCATTCTGGTCTGAATGATCATTTTAATTTATTTCATTCAAGAGGAGAGAGCTTTGCTATACTTAAAACTAGTGGTAGCAGATGGCACTTAGCATGCCCCTACTATAATATTTATTCGTCAGCTCTTTCGGCTGTGGCCGTTCATGGCTCAATTAACTTAAAACTAACTTACATCTAAGGCAAATCTTGCTATCCTACAATAAATGTGTTTTGCTTCAGGTGCTCACATAAATTACTTATCTTGTTGTGGCAAGTCGACAGGGTGTTAGTCCTGTGCATTACTCTTACATACGTTGGTACTTCACACATAGTATGACAACTTATAGTGTGTGTATATTTTATTTTAGCAGCTTAACTTAACAGGTATTTTAAATGGTTGACTCGGTATTTCTTCAAGTCTGCGTGATGAAACAATCCTTTTATTCGTCCAGATACAGGGTCAGCTAATAGATAGCAACCAATGTGCGTGCGGCTTTCTTAATATAATATATGGTCCTTCATACAAGTGCTGCCACTTGCGGTTCTTATGATGAATCAAAGATGGTTTGAAGTGGGTCTTTAATAGCACCCATTCATTTATACGACACGATAAGACTTTGCTAATGTGTTTGTCATGCGCCTTTTTTCTTAGGTTGGCATGAGTGGTTAAAGATAGGAGAGCTTGTCTTAACTTGTCGTCTAATGTTATTTCAGGGTGTTGTAATTTTGGGATAGGGTCTACCCATTCATTCCTTTCTAGTCGTTTAGAGACTAGTTCTGATGGTGTGAAACCAGTTGATGTGTGAGGTAAATTATTAACAATCTCTTCAAAGTATGTGATGAAATCAATCCACCGTGTCTGCTGGTTTGGAATATACGTTCGTATGAAACGATTGAACTCTTTGAATACTCTTTCTGTGGGATTACTTTGCGGTCGGTACCGGGATATCAAAATTTGTCTGATGTTATTGGTTACAAGGAAATTTCTCCATCGTTTCCCCACGAAAGTTGATGCGTTATCAGATAACATGGCTTCAGGCTTGCCAAAGCGAGGAAAATAGTCTTTCTCAATACGTCTAATTAGTGGAAGTATATTAGATGACTTCATTGCATATAGTCTCACGTGTTTGGTAAAAACATCTAACAATACGACCAGATACTTCACACCTCCTCTTCCCTGAGGAAGTGGACCTGCATAATCCAAACTGACGATTTGGTTTGGTCCTTCTGTACGTATCGGGTTTAAAGTTAAGGCATTTGACAAGTTGAAAGGTTTCGCCTTTTGGCAAATGGAACAATTTCTTGATAATTGGTGCACCTTCTTGTGAAGATTAGGTACATAGCAGTATGTTGAAATCTTGTGTTTGCATTTTTGTGGGCCATAGTGACCCCAGGAGAGGTGAGTGTACCAAATGAGATGTTCAACATAATCTTTAGGAATACAGACACACCACCTTCCTGTCAACAGAGAAGTTTGGTGAAACAAAACTCCATTGTGTACTTTATAAAATTTTGACAACGAGTGATCAGGGTTGTTTTGAAGAAGCTGTTTAATTTCTAGCCAATTGCGATCTGTGTCTTGAAGAGTATTCATTTGACGGCAAAGACGCAAAAAGTAATTCCGATGTAGAGGATCTTTCATAAGAAGAATTTTGTGATTAGAAATCTGTTCTATTAATTCAGTAGGCTCCGGCAATCCTTCCGGCATACGAGACAATGCATCAGCAATAATGTTATTCTTGCCCTTTACGTAAATAATTTCAAAATCATACTCTTGTAGAAATAAACACCATCGAGTAAGCCGAGGATGATACAGTTTGCAAGAGAGTAAGAAGCTCAGTGCTTGATGATCTGAGTATACTCTGATTTTGTGACCATAAATATAGTAATTAAAGCGGCGAAAAGCCCACACAACGGCTAACCCCTCTAATTCGGTTACCGAATATGATCTCTCACATTCGGTTAAGACCCGACTGGCAAAACTGATTATTTTGACTTCCTCCTGCCCATCAGTTTTGTCTATTTGAAATAAACATGCACCTAATCCTTGAAACGATGCATCGCAAGAAATGCAGAAATCTAAACTCATGTTTGGATGACTTAGAATGTTACTCTTTAGAAGAGCTTCTTTGACCTTGTCAAAGGCTTTTTGGCTTTCAGAAGTCCACATCCAGTGGACGTTTTTCTTGAGCAAATTTAACAATGCAGTATTGTTCATTGATTGGTTCGGAATGAAGCGACGGAAGAATGAAGCTAATCCAATGAAACCTTTTAGTTACCTTTTAGTGCAAGGCACAGGGAAATTTTTTATTGCTGTTAACTTGCTGGGATCAGGTGAGATTCCTTGCGAAGAAATTATATGTCCTAAAACTTGACTTCTTTCTTGGCAAATTTGATTTTTGTAAATTTGCGGTAACACAAAAATCAGAGAATCTTTGAAAGATCTTTTGTAGGAGAGTTAAATGTTCTTCCCAGGAAGTCGTTGCGATCAGTAAATCATCAACATAGACGGTAACTTCCTCAAGTAACTCTGGTCCTAGCACATAATCAAGTGCTGCAATAAAAACACCAGAACTAATGTTGAGACCGAAAGGTACTCTACGAAAATGATAGGATCTGCCGGCAAAGATAAAGGCTGTGTACTTCCTCGGTGATGATGAGAGTTTCACCTGCCAATAGCTACTTCGGAGATCTATTGAGGATAAGAACCTCACACTATTGAATTTTTGTAGTTGTTCCTCCAGTGGTTCTGGTCTTGTGCATACTGGAATGATGATTTTATTAATATTCCTTGCGTCCAAGACAAGTCTGACGCTTCCATCGTGTTTGAAAACAGGTAACAACGGGCTACTGTAGGGAGAGTCGGACGGTTCTATGATTTTCACTTAAGCATTTTACGTATTTCTTGACGGCTTCTTTACGGGACTGCGGAACTGAATAGGTTGTTTTGCAAAAAGTATCATGGGGTTTCACTCTCATGTTAAAGTCATAATCTGCTATGATACCTGGTATTCTGGAAAAAATTTTCACAAATGTTGATAATAGGTCATGTAGTTCATACTTCTGTCTGTCGTCGAGTCCGTCTGTTTCCACAATTTTTATGCGTAGCTCACTCGTCGGCAGTTGGTAATAAGTCAGGGTCGTTGTTGACGTCACTGAACTCGTCAACCGCACGGTGGTAATGTTGCCTGTCAGAAAGTCTACGAATTTTCACTTTACGTTCCAGGTTGGTTATCCTGACTTTGGTTCTCATTAGATGTATGACCAGTGTCCTATCATCTAGTCTTAACGTGCACTTACCTTCAGATAAATCAATGATGGTACGATTTCTTTGTAGAAAGTCCATTCCTAACAAGCATGGCACTGACAGGTTCTTTACTACTAAAAATGTGCACTGTATACAGTCGAATTTAAATTGTATTGTTGCTTGTACTTGCAAGCTAACCTTCTGTACTAGGGAGCCTACTGTCCCGGATACAGTACATCCTTGTACAGGATGTGAAGGAATTTTTGTTACAGAGCACACCTTTTTATATACACACATAGACATAGCATTAATATTTGATGGCAATGATGGCAATGATTGGTATATCATAAATGTGAATCAGAGTTGACGCTTGTACTTGGTTTTCCCAAAGGTCGTTGTTTTCGTAGGTGTTCTATTCGTCTAACAGTTCGTCCTGTAAGTCTCTGTCGTCTTCGTATCTAATTACGTTGATATGTCTTTTAATGAAGTTGCCCCCCATTGGTTCCGCAGCTTCCCCGTGGAGGCCTAAAGAAGCTGCTAATGGTTTTCCGACTGGGGTGGAGCTGAAATGTCAGTTATTTTTACTTGACTAGTATTTTGCGACATACCAGGTCGAAAATTTGCGTTCGTATCCCATACGACTTGTGCATATCTTGATTACGTGTTATTTGACATCGCGTTTGGTGATTGGTTCGCCTGTGTGTAGAAAATGGTCGTATTTCCTTGGCTATTATGACTGGCGGTGTCAGGAAAAGCATGCGACGAATTGTCCTGACTATTGTTCCTGAACTGTTGGTTGGCTTGGTGAGGAAATGTCGCATTTTTCGGCTGTGAAAAATTCATTTGGTGAGAGGGAGTTAAGTGACTCGGCCGACTGTACTGTTGTGGTCTGTTATAATTGTTCCATTTCTTTCCCTTGTGACGATTTACATTATTCGTCTTATTGTTCTGGTACTGGTAATTACCGTTGTGATTTATCGGTGAATTACTGTATTGTTGCTGTGTGTTTTGATAAATCGGATTGTATCTATTCTGATGTGGATATTTGTTATATTGTTTTCCATTACGGCGGTTGAAACTGTTATGATTGCCGTAAGGCTGAGCGTTTGGTTGTCCCGTGTTATGTTGGTACGACATTCCATTGACGCAATTTGTTACGTGCTGCTGCGGAGCGGGCGGTCCATTATTGTAATTATTCCGCGCGCTCGCACGCACATCCTCGTAGATCATATCCAAATTGTCAAGTACAGAAAGAAAGGCTTCTGGGTCTTCTTCACTCACATTAACTAGTTTTTCTCTTATTGACACAGGAAGTTTTGACTTTAAGATCATGATTACATCTTTGGTTGAAATGGGCGTTTCCCAATACAGAATTTTACGTAGACATTTTTAAAAATAACGTCTCAAACCTCCTCCTTTGGTGTTGAAAGGTTCGGCGTTGTAAACCTCCTTTCGGAGTCTTTGTTGTATACCTGAAATCCAGAATTTATTCAAAAAATGCTTTTCAAAATCTGCATAGGTGTGACATTTGTCTATTATTTCTGTACTCCAAATTGATCCTTCACAGTGTACATAGCCTAAGATGAACTGTATCCGCTGCCTGTCGTTCCATGATTCTGGAAAAGCACCTGTGAATGATTTTAGAAATACCATGGGATGTATTTTTTTTCAGGTATAAAAGGCTGAAAAACTCTGTGTTTTAGCACACTCTCGTCTCGCATTAGTTCAACGAGTGTTAGTTGATCGGCATGACGACGTGACGTGACAGTTTCGTCACGCGTATTATTTACTGTTGGTGAGAATTGTACCTGACACTCGGGATATTGACGATTATCGTGTTCTGGCGGTAGCAAATACTCACTTTGATTGTCACATTGCAATTCCATAACTTGTCGTTTCAGTTGATCTATATCATTGCTTAGCTGACGTTTGCATTCCGGAAGATCGTGGCTAAATGACCGTCTGATTTCACCTAATTCACTGGTTAAAGTGTCAGCAGAAGTACCGGGAGCGGTTAAGATTTCTGCTGTAGCAGATTTAACCGTATCCTTTAGTTCAGCGTGTACCTTGCTGACAATGTACTGTTCTTTGAATTGCATCCACTCTTCAAATTCCCTATTAAGTGTATTGCTTATACTGGTGTTAACATCTGCGATCTTTTTGTCAATATTGACATCGGATATTTGCTGAGCAAGGTCTTCAACTCGCTCGCCAACGTGGTTGGCACCTTCTGTCAATTGGCTTACTCTCTTTGAAACATCACTGTAATGTTTCAAAGAGTCACTCGCAGTAGATTTACACACATCTATTTGGGAACTTGCTACCAATATTGGTCTCGGCGGATTCCACCATCGAAAGAACACTATCAATTTTTGCGTTTACGCTTGCGTTTAGCTCACTTGCGTAAGCAGTGGTAATGGCTTTAACTTTTTCCTCCATGGTGTCATTCTAATTTTTGATTTGTGCTTGGATGTCGGTAATAACAGAATTTATATTGTTGATTCGCACTTGAGTGTCCTCTATCCTTGATTCTAAACTGTTGAATCTGCTGTCACTATGATTTGCTAACTGACTGATTTACGTTTCAATATTGTCACTTTGGTTTGTTAACTGTCCCATTCGAGTGTCAAGATTACCCATGTGAGCTTCAATGTTATCACTCTTGTTGTAAGCTGTGCCATGTTTGCCTCAAAACTGGTTTTCATATCAGTAAACAATTTTAGAATATCTGACAGCGAGCATTCACGTGACTGCAACGCGGTCTGTGGCGCCGACAACTCAAGTGTCGCTTCGTCGTCTGCTGTTCCCTCACTACGAGATTCAGGTTTGTGTACACCCGCGCGCGGTCTAAGTTGCCCTGGTTGCCCATCAGCCATCGTAAATTTAAAGTTGTTACACTGCACGAGCTAGAAAAGATAGTTTTTTTTAATTATGATTTTTCACTTGTTAGGTGCGCCAAGGATTTCGCGTCTGATTTCTCAGATATTGCTTGCGCGTTATAAACAATTGAAACTCTGACACACGAAAATGCCAATATGGCAACGGGAGTGATAAAATAAATGAAAAACACTTATAGAGCGCGGAAACTGGCACAGATAGCGGCCAATGTGATTCACTAAAATGCACAACAATGGAAATTCTTGCTAACTATTTCTAACTATTGTAAGCGAAATGATGTGATAGAGGCGGATCCAATAGCAAAAGGAAACAGAAATTTGGAAATTAAACTGCTTGAGGAAAAGGAAAAAAGCGTAGAGAGTGAATGTCCCGAGCCGACTGAACGCTCGGTACGCAAAGCTTCAAACGTAATGAAAAATCGTACTCACATTAGTTGTCTTGCACGCTGCTATTTATTGCTGTTGTGGGTTCTTACTGCGATTTTCTGCATATGCGTCCCTTTTTTATCACTGGTTTTGACTTCAAATTTTCTCCAGCATGAAAATAAAAAGAACAAATTAGTTTTTTAGTCGGGACCCTGTTTGGGCACCACATCTAGCGTCAAAAAGGTTTTGCTTTTTTCATTTAACCAAATATAACATTGATGATGATAATTTATGGCAATGTTTGCCGACAAGATAAATAATGCAACCTTTAACACTAGATTGCGTACTCACGGCAGTTCTCCTTGGCCGTTTTTTGGTACGACTTGGAAAGAGAGTTAATGAATGATCGCCGATGCGTCGGTTCTAGATTGTGTTCAGGAGACGTACAGATTGATTGCGCGAAAATAGTTTCTCAAATGACCTCTTAACCCGGATTGCTTTCACGCAATCAGACTCTTCAATGAAATTACCTAAGGGACCTGTTTGAATAATAATAAAAAAAAAAGTTGGAAATGAATGCAAAACAGTGAAATTTTGTAAAAAAAGTTGTCAGATCGGAAATTGAACACATTAATGGTCTCCCAAATACAATCGAGACACCGCGATAAAGAGCGAATCTGTAACAAAATTCATTAAAACATAAACATTATTTGCAGTTAATTTAAAGAAAAGAATAAGCACAGATTTTCTGTACAGTGAAGCATCAATATATTCTCAAAGAACAAAGGCGTTACACTATAAACATTAACAAATTTACAATGAATACAAAACTTACATTTTTATGTTTTTCTCATACATGGAGCAGTCCAACAAACGATGCTTTTGTATGTGTGATATTTTATAAAAATTAAATGTCCTGGCGTGCGCGTAAGTATTTTTTATCCTCACAAGGTTTACAAAAGCGTTTTTTTTCTTGCTGATAACGTGGTTTTTCACACTAAATGAAATATAACTTGTAGCGGTGCTACACAACACGTCTTAAGAATTCGGCGACCAAATATCAAAGGTAATGACGTACATGTTAACATATCGACGACCAGAAGTACAACTAACTATAAAGACTCTAGAATTTTCCTAACAAATGATAAATTGTTCTTCCTTCTGTTTCGCAGCTTCTTGCTATCAAGCTCTGCGGCAATGATTTTAAATATTTGCGCCCAGCGAGTCATAGTGTTTAAAAGTACCTTTTAAACGCTGGCCGCGCGTCTTGGTATAGGCGCACGTTATAAACAGATTTCGTTTCTTTACTCTCGCGTTGTCATGCTTAGTATCATTACAAACTACAGCTCGATGGCTGTCGTTTTCTCATATGCAAAATGTCTGAAATCCAATAATATCACAAGTTGTGTCACTCTTAGCAAAGGTGCCAAGCATTGATCGTTCGCAGCGTTACTCTCGTGGATTCAATTCGGCATGCTGTTGTATTCAATCCCGTTACAATTTCTGTTTTTCATCGTCGCTGTGTTAGTGAAAGAGTAACTGTAAACGTGCAGTCCTGCATCGGAAGATAATACGTCACTCCTAGCAAAGGTTCCAAGCAGAGAACGTTGGCAGCGTTAGTGGCCCTGACAGAAGTCAGCTTGGTACCTGTTGTATTCAGTCCCGATGTAATTTCTGTGTGTCGTCGTCAATGTGAAGGTCCAAGGGTTACAGTACACGTGCAGTGGTGCAATGGAAGCAACTACTACACTCCCATTAAATGTTCTACGCAAAGTCTGTTTGCAACGATACTTGCCTGGACACAAGTTGTCACGTTGCTTAATGTTTACAATTCCGATGAACTTCCTGAGTTTCATCGCCAATGTGAAAGTCCAAGGGTTACATTATATGCGCAGTTGTAAATCGGAAACAGTTGTTTGACTCGCAGGAAAGGTGCCAAGCATTGATAATTTGCAGTGTTACTCTTGTGGATTGAATTCAGCATGCTGTTGAATTCAATCACGTTGCAATTTCAGTGTTTCATCGTCAATGTGATAGTCCAAGTGTAAGTGTAAATGTGCAGTGGTGCATCGGAAGAAAATACGTCACTCCTAGGAAAGGTTCCAAGCAGACAACGCTGGCACCGTTACTCGCCCTGACAGAAGTCGGCATGGTACCTGTTGTATTCACCCCCGATGTAATTTCTCTGTTTCGTCGTCAATGTGAAGGTCCAAGGGTTACAGTATACACGCAGTGGTGTAATGGAAGCAACTACTGCGCTCCCTTTAAAGGTTCTAAGCAGAGTCCGTTTGCAACGTTACTCGCTTGAACTCAAATCATCACGGTGCCTGATGCTGACGAACGTCCTGAGTTTCATCGTCAATGTGATGGTTCTAGGGTTACAGTATACGTGCAGTGGTGCATCGGAAACAGTTGCTTGACTCCCAGGAAAGGTGTCAAGCATTGATCGTTTGCAGCATTACTCTCATGGATTCAATTCGGCATGCTGTTGTATTCAGTGGTTAACGATATGTTTCACCTGTTCCAGTCCAGAAAACTTGTTTGTGTACTATATTGGGGGAACTTTGCTGTCTGCAAAGGTCTTTGTGCGCTCTTCAGCATACAGGGCAAGGTGGAAGGGATGGCAGCTGTTGAAATACAGGTATTGTTGGTGTGGTTAGTGAGTTTGATGTTCACTGTGGTGTGGATGGAGACGTCAGAGAGGTGGAGGTCAACTTCCTGGAAGATGGCATATTGTGTAGAGGAGGACCAGGTGAAGCAGATAGAGGAAAGGGTGTTGAGGTTCTGAAGGAATGTGGATAGGTTGCGTTGGTCCTGAGTCCAGATCACGAAGATTCATCGTCAATGAAGCTTAACCGGACTAGGGGTTGGGCGATGGGTCATTGAATATTTGTGGAATGACTCCATAACTGTAATATTCTAACAATTTGTATTCTAAGCATTTTTATAGTCATTGTATCTCAGTCTGGGAGTTATTCATTGACTTTCTGCAGTAAATTATAGGGTGACATTTGGGATTTCTCTGAAGAACCTAGAAAATTGCATACTTCTTGCAAAGCAGCATCAAACTTGATACCAAGAGAGTGGCCCCAGTTTCAAACAGAGGAGGGGTTTGACAGTAATTTAGCATAGCAGTCTTGATGATAACAGCCTTTTGCAGCTGTTGAACACAAAACATTGGTAATATTTTCTGCAACTTTTCTACAAAAATCATAATCACATTTCTCTGCCTTCTCAGGCACTGTGTGTTTCAGAGTTAATTGTATCATTGCCAGCGATATCTTAGTGAAACTCTTGTGAGTGGGTTTCAATAATCAGGAAAAGCGCCTAACACCAGCCAGATGCATGTCCAAAGATGTTGCGGAGGAATCCCATCACAGCACTGCGTAGCAAGAGAGACATCAGGCACACATTGAAATCTTGTGGTAGCATCATGTTTACTGCAACAAATAAACTACAGTGGTGCTATATTTTTCTTTGGTCATCAGCCTACACAGTTATAGATATGAAATGACAGGGGAAACTTTTACATGAGATCCCCTTCCACCTACTCCCCCCCAAGCAAAATCACCTCCCAAAAGTCTAGAAATGGCACTCATCAGCCATACACCATGAAGTGAACTGTCAATAACATAATTTTTAGCATTTTTATGCAGCGACAGCAACTGATATTGTTAATATAAGAACATACAGCCTACAGTTGCTGGTTAACTATAGCGTTTACGTAAGTTTCAACTTTAGTAATAACGTCTTCCTCAGAACAAAAATTTTTATTTAAATGTTTGCCTAAAACAAGCCATGCCCTAAGTCAACTTTATAAAACTTGATTCATAACCATAAGGTTTTGTTACTTCAATTAAACAAGCTGTAGCAAATTCACTTTAAGCCCATTGTATGGGCCTCGTCATGTGACTAGAGCCTCATCGTGTGACTAGAGCCCATACAATGGGCTTAAAGTGAATTTGCTACAGCTTGTTTATTAGAAGTGACAAAACATTATGGTTATGCATCAAGTTTTATAAAGTTGACTTAGGAGATGGCTTGCTTTAGGCAAACATTTAAATAATAATTTATGTTCTGAAGAAGACGTTATTACTAATGTTGAAACCTAGGTAAACGATAAAGTTAACCTGCAACTGTAGGCTGTATATTCTTATATAACTGTCAATAACCATCTCTGAACCACATCATTTACATTTACAACAGCTATGGCTTAAGTTACACAATCGAGTCAGTGCCCCCAACTAGACATTTCCATTTCAATCACATAAATTTTGTCATTAATATTGTCTTGTTAAAAACACAGAAGCAGAGTCTCTATTAAAAAGATATTTTTCCCAAACATGTTTGCAGAAATAAGTAAATTATTGTTGATGGCCTCTCATAAAGAATTTACATCATTGTACTATGCACCTGATAAACAAACGAATTCACAGTCTAAGCCACAACCCATTTCATTTTCTGTATCTCTTTCATTGTAACATTACTGGAAACTTATTACCTATAGATATACTCTCACTGAAGAAGCAAACACAACTTAATTGACTTTGCTTTTGCCTAAATGTGCACAGGCACAGGTAATTGTTGTGTGGAGAGCAGTTCTTGTACCAAGACATCAGATGACGGAAATTGGACTGATCTCTTCAATAACATACTGTTTCTCACTAGGAAGTGGCGCATCAACATGGAGATCTGTCTTGACAGTGATTCACACAGGGTGTATATGCAGAGGAGGATAAATTCCAGGATTATTCCCAAAGCTCCTAGTCAAAAACGCACTTTTTCCAGCGTGAAAATACACTTTTTCCAAGGTGAAATTACACTTTTTCCATGATAAGCGACAGTGTAGCTTCCTTCAGAGCAGTAAAAACATCAATTCTTTGAATGGTAAAGGCTTTATACACCAGCATCGAACTTTCCTTCCCGGAACTTTAGGGGAATAAATAAAAAAAAAAGAAACGCGTTATGAAAAGAGCTTTGATGTGCTGCACATACGCTGCATATTTTCGTATTACGAAAGTATAAATTCGAATTCCACCAAACACAGCACGTTAATTTCCGAAGCATTGAAATAGTAATCGCAGTGCGCTTTCGTAAGCCAATCATAGCTCATGTCACGTCATTTCGGCAGCCAATGACAGCAACCAGAGAATTGGATGCGTGATGTAGTCAGCCAATAGCAACATCACTGTTAAGTAGTGTAAATAACCAAACAGGAAAAGTTAATAGTTTAAATTAATGTACATCGTGTAGCTACAAGAAAAGCGAGCTTTCATGAATAATATTGATCTAGAAGAATAATAACCTACAAGAAAAGCTAAGCTTTCACATATAACATTGGTCTTTTTAGCGTTGTTACACTTTAAGATGTTGTTGTTGTTGTGGTCTTCAGTCCTGAGACTGGTTTGATGCAGCTCTCCATGCTACTCTATCCTGCGCAAGCTTCTTCATCTCCCAGTACCTACTGCAACCTACATCCTTCTGAATCTGCTTAGTGTATTCATCTCTTGGTCTCCCTCTATGATTTTTACCCTCCACGCTGCCCTCCAATGCTAAATTTGTGATCCCTTGATGCCTCAAAACATGTCCTACCAACCGATCCCTTCTTCTAGTCAAGTTGTGCCACAAACTTCTCTTCTCCCCAATCCTATTCAATACCTCCTCATTAGTTATGTGATCTACCCACCTTATCTTCAGCATTCTTCTGTAGCACCACATTTCGAAAGCTTCTATTCTCTTCTTGTCCAAACTAGTTATCGTCCATGTTTCACTTCCATACATGGCTACACTCCATACAAATATTTTCAGAAACGACTTCCTGACACTTAAATCGATACTCGATGTTAACGAATTTCTCTTCTTCAGAAACGCTTTCCTTGCCATTGCCAGTCTACATTTTATATCCTCTCTACTTCGACCATCATCAGTTATTTTACTCCCTAAATAGCAAAATTCCTTTACTACTTTAAGTGTCTCATTTCCTAATCTAATTCCCTCAGCATCACCCGATTTAATTTACTACATTCCATTATCCTTGTTTTGCTCTTGTTGATGTTCATCTTATATCCTTCTTTCAAGACACTGTCCATTCCATTCAACTGCTCTCCCAAGTCCTTTGCTGTCTCTGACAGAATTACAATGTCATCGGCGAACCTCAAAATTTTTATTTCTTCTCCATGAATTTTAATACCTACTCCGAATTTTTCTTTTGTTTCGTTTACTGCTTGCTCAATATACAGATTGAATAACATCGGGGACAGGCTGCAACCCTGTCTCACTCCTTTCCCAACCACTGCTTCCTTTTCATGCCCCTCGACTCTTACAACTGCCATCTCCTTTCTGTACAAATTGTAAATAGCCTTTCGCTCCCTGTATTTTACCCCTGCCACCTTCAGAATTTGAAAGAGAGTATTCCAGTCAACATTGTCAAAAGCTTTCTCTAAGTCTACAAATGTTAGAAACGTAGGTTTGCCTTTTCTTAATCTTTCTTCTAAGATAAGTCGTATGGTTAGTATTGCCTCACATGTTCCAACATTTCTACGGAATCCAAACTGATCTTCCCCGAGGTCCGCTCCTACCAGTTTTTTCATTCGTCTGTAAAGAATTCGCATTAGTATTTTGCAGCTGTGACTTATTAAACTGATAGTTCGGTAATTTTCACATCTGTCAACACCTGCTTTCTTTGGGATTGGAATTATTATATTCGTCTTGAAGTCTGTGGGTATTTCGCCTGTCTCATACATCTTGCTCACCAGATGGTAGAGTTTTGTCATGACTGGCTCTCCCAAGGCCATCAGTAGTTCCAATGGAATGTTGTCTAATCCGGGGGCCTTGTTCCGATTGAGGTCTTTCAGTGCTCTGTCAAACTCTTCACGCAGTATCGTATCTTCCATTTCATCTTCATCTACATCCTCTTCCATTTCCATAATATTGTCCTCAAGTACATCGCCCTTGTATAGACCCTCTATATACTCCTTCCACCTTTGTGCCTTCCCTTCTTTGCTTAGAACTGGGTTTCCGTCTGAGCTCTTTATATTCGTACAAGTGGCTCTCTTATCTCCAAAGGTCTCTTTAATTTTCCTGTAGGCAGTATCGATCTTACCCCTAGTGAGATAGGCCTCTACATCCTTACATTTCTCCTCTAGCCATCCCTGCTTAGCCATTTTGCACTTCCTGTCGATGTCATTTTTGAGACGTTTGTATTCCTTTTTGCCTGCTTCATTTACTGCATTTTTATATTTTCTCCTTTCATCAATTAAATTCAGTATTTCTTCTGTTACCCAAGGATTTCTATTAGCCCTCGTCTTTTTACCTACTTGATCGTCTGCTGCCTTCACTACTTCATCCCTCAGAGCTACCCATTCTTCTTCTACTGTATTTCTTTCCCCCATTCCTGTCAATTGTTCCCTTATGCTCTCCCTCAAACTCTCTACAACCTCTGGTTCTTTCAGTTTATCCAGATCCCATCTCCTTAAATTCCCAGCTTTTTGCAGTTTCTTCAGTTTCAATCTGCAGTTCATAACCAATAGATTGTGGTCAGAGTCCACATCTGCCCCTGGAAATGTCTTACAATTTAAAACCTGGTTCCTAAATCTCTGTCTTACCATTATATAATCTATCTGATACTTTTTAGTATCTCCAGGATTCTTCCAGGTATACAACCTTCTTTTATGATTCTTGAACCAAGTGTTAGCTATGATTATGTTATGCTCTGTACAAAATTCTACAAGGCGGCTTCCTCTTTCATTTCGTCCCCCCAATCCATATTCACCTACTATGTTTCCTTCTCTCCTTTTTCCTACTGACGAATTCCAGTCACCGATGACTATTAAATTTTCGTCTCCCTTCACTACCTGAATAATTTCATTTATCTCGTCATACATTTCATCAATTTCTTCATCATCTGCAGAGCTAGTTGGCATATAAACTTGTACTACTGTAGTAGGCATGGGCTTTGTGTGTATCTTGGCCACAATAATGCGTTCACTATGCTGTTTGTAGTAGCTTACTCGCACTCCTATTTTTTTATTCATTATTAAACCTACTCCTGCATTACCCCTATTTGATTTTGTATTTATTTTTTGCGTAAAAGGAAATTTCCGTGGAAAATAATACTTTTCAAAGAATCATTCGCAATATTTCGCCTCGACCTCTTCGACATGAGTTCGTTTCACCAGCTGCCTGAGAGCGCTAGAAAACAGGCGTTACTGCAGGTGGGCAGCTACGATATCTTAGGAAGCCCATAGACAAATATGGCATTAAGAATTCTTACATGACGTCATAAAGAAAGTAGGACATCGGAGGATACCTCAAGATCATGGGAATTTCGTAAACCGTACTAAAATGCGTAATTCGGCTTAAAGGACACATTCACATGTCCAGATGTACAATGAAATGGGCCACAACCTGATATTAAGCTTTTCAGTGAACTTTTCAGGTTGCAATTTTTCTTGGAGTACCGACACCATACTGTCTCATGTTTGGTTCTTTATTATGGCATAATGCCATATGTGACAGAAGATGAAAATGCGCACTTGAAATTCAGTGAGCAGTGATACTAACCAATAGTGTGGAATGACACATTTCGTTTCTCATAAATATACTGCAGCTGTGGAAAATATTAATAAAAGTCACATTTATTTAGCAAATCGACAAAAATAACTTTGTTGTTGTGTGAGGCCACTAATGCTTGACAGTAAAAAATGTGGAAATCAAATAAATTCAGAAAACTGAAACTAATAACATATTTTAGCCTTCCATAATTATGTGAATGTATTTTAATTCAATTGATAGCTCCCAGCCTCAGAAATCTGTTTTGTCTTCATTTGACATAATGGCTTCAAACGAAGATAAACTAGCAAAATCACTAAACGTAAACAAGGGTCACTATCCCCGAACCCATTATAACCCAAACTGCTCCGCACATGGGCGAATCTGTCCGCTTACGCGGGCAAAAACAATTTTTCTGGGTAGCATGACTGCTTTTTGCTACTGCTGCAGCCACACTACCAGTAGCCAGAAGCGGAAGGTACCGCTCATATGAAACTCAACTGCCCATGCGCGAGAGCCCGCTGGCAACTGCTCAAAACGAACTTAATGAAACAGTTATGACGTCACACTCATTGGAAGTAGTTGGTTGTTACGAAATATTCTATTATGTTCGTCCTAAAGCCTTTGACACATTTTGCTTTAGGCAGGCACTTGTGTGTGCACTGTGTTTTGTTTTTGTAAATGGCGCATTTCCTTTGCAACTTAACTTTTATTTTGGTTTTATTCTGTCGTTTACGTTTTATTGCTGCAGTATTATTCTGAAGTAGTGGAATACATTAAAATTCTTTGTGAGAGTATCAGTTCTTACCCGTCATAATTACAAAAATTTAACTCAAGACTAAAACAATGAAAAATTCCCAGAATTCCAAAAAATTCCAGGGTTTTTCCAGGTTTTCTCCTGGATAAAAGAATTCCCAGGATTCTCCCGAATTTCCCGATTATCCCAGAGTGTATACACCATGTTCACAGTGCCAGCCACTCCACCAACTGTTTATCTTCTGCAAGTCTTTCTGCACTTTGCTGCAGTCCTCCAGCTTCTCAGCCACCATACAAATAGTTTCAAATAGCTAATGAAGCTCCAGTTACACAGTATTTCATTCTGTTGCAGTTGCACGGAATTTCCATTTTTTTACCTTGTTTGACATTTTTTCCCACCTTCACTTGCATTGTACGGAAATAAAAAAATCCTTCATTCTGGCAGAAACAGCTGTGTCACACATGCCAGCTGAATAAAATGAGAAAAGGAAATCAAATAAATTGAAATAAATAATAGCCATGAAATCAAACTTACTGTACTTCAATTGCTGTTAAAAAAATTTTTACATGAATTTTTAATTTGGGGATAATTCTCAAACATACTGATGAACAGAGACTCATGAATTTCAATTAGAAAGAAAAGTTGTACTAACAAAATATTTTGTGTAGTGTAAGTCAACTTTTGGCAAATGAATCTGTCAATTTAATATGAGTTTCAAATTCATGCTCTGAACAGATTTCCTCTGAGTTATTTTCTTTACTAATCGCTCATTCAGTTTGAGGCAACATTAAGTTGGCAGCTACTCAGCCACAGATCTAATGGGAAAAGGCTCGAGCAATACTCTGTCCATCTTGATCGAGACCACATAGTAAGAGATAAGCTCCACTCTCAGCAAGTTATCCATTGCATGTACTGTCTGTTGGTAGAAACCTGATCGTCTGTCCTTATTTCTGCGGTCAATGGGACAAACATCTTCGCACAATGGAAAATCCATTACGTAATAATGACAATATTTTGAAAAGAGTAGTTGCTCCTCACCACATAACGAACATGCTGGATGTATGTTGTCTAATGGTGACGAAGGCTTGTTTGGCTGAAAGCTTTGCTTAGCAATCTTTTTGCTGTGCCTAACTGTGAATCAGCATCTCTACTATATTATGACTAGCAACTATTGTTTCATAATATTGTCACACATTAATCTTCCTTTTTTTATTGCTGTGAGATGACAAAGCAATCCAAGTACAGTTACGGGTACCACTATTTTAAACCAAACCACTGCTTTTATTGTTATAACCAGTGCTTGATTTTTAATGGTATACCGTACCGATACCTCTGATATAAAACCATTAAAGTAATGTTTTAGGACATTAATTAAAAAAAGACTCCCTAGTAGGACACAGGTCTTCATTTTGACAAATCAAGCACTGGTCATAACAGTTGCTACTTTTGCTTGTTCTATTTTTCAAGATAATGTCATATACAAAAGGTGAAAATTGAACATATCTAGAACAAATTGTTGTAAATTAGTGATCATTTTCATAGTCCATCATGTACTCTCACAGACTAATCAATCTGAAGTTACAGCCAGAGAATGGGTGATGTGGGGACAAGATCAAAGAAAAATTTGAGCAAATGACAAATAAGAAGTTGTGTGTCATTGGCTGAATGTGTTACATCTCGCTCACTATACCACACTCTAAACAGATATACAGTGAACCTTTGATGATGTTTCTAGTACAAATGAATATTCAGTTTTTCTTCATCCCATCCACATTCAGATTGCTGGAAGTTATGCAGTCAATAGACTGCTTCAGTAACATCTGACTGCAAACCCAGAATTTCATGGAATATTTCCTCACAATAAGAGAGAAATGGAGGTCCAAGTCCCAGTTTTGCAGAAATTTACATATGTCACTAATAGGTATTACATGAATTTTATCGCTTACAGAATCAGCAGACACAGGCATTACTGGATGCCCTTGGACAGTTCGTCCAGGATCAACGTGCAATGAAAAACGACGCGGCAGCCGCCTCTCCACCTGTAATGCAGCCACAACACGCAGTTGCACTGACCTTCAGACATTTGATGCTGCACTGGAAAGCTGGACGGAGTGGTCACGCCAATATGGATTCCATCTCGCCGCCTACAGAATTCAAGGTAACGAGCGGCAGCCATTTCTTTTGTTGTCCGTCGGAGTGCAAACCTACCGTGTGATAGTCAAATTATTTCCCCGACGCGACGTAGGAACTCTGTCCTACGAAGAAATTTTGTCTGCATTAGATGCATATTTCAAACAATCAGTCAATGTAGTTGCGAAACGGTATACCTTCTTTCCTACAAAACGTACGGCTGGTCAGACTAATCGGGAGTGGGTTGCAACCTTGCAAGGCCTTACTAGAGAGTGTGCTTTTGAGTGTCAGTGTGGACTCCCGTATTCAGATACTATGGTACGCGATGCAATTGCACAGAACGTTTCTGATGTTCGTATAAAGGAACAGATTTCGAAACTAGTGAATCCCTCCCTTCAAAAAAGTGATGGATATATTGGATCGGCAGGACACACTTGACTTTGCTCAGGAATCATTTGACACTTCGCCAGCCGTGTGTCAGGTTAACTGGCCCGCCGGTCGAGCTGCATGGAGCAGTAAACAGCCCTCGCGGCCGGCCGCGCTACTGCCGCCAGGCTCTCAGTCACGTGTGCCGCGCCGGCAAGCAAATGCAGTGCTCAAATCATGCCCGCAGTGCGCTACTAAACATTCGCGTGAGAATTGCCCGTCACGCCAAGCTATTTGCTTTTACTGTAATAAAAAAGGACATTTTCAGAGTGTTTACCAGAAAAAGTTCAGATCGGAAACTCAAAACCAATTCAGGCCCTTCGCTTCGCGCCGGAACCGGAATCGAACCAAGGATACTCAGGTTCGCGAAACTTCGCCCATGGAAATTCATGTCGTTCATTCCACGCCACCCAGTGCCACTCTCTCTAACAGTGACTGTGTTCATCCCACAAATAGTGTGCGTCGACATCGCCGGAACTCCACCCAAGTCGCAAGTGATTTTGTACCAGTGTCAGTTCACGTTGTGCGAGACTGTCGCTCGTGTCGTCAGCAGGACAATAAACTTTTTGTAGACTTGGATATTAACGGCAAAGTGATACCATTCCAGCTCCATACCGGAGCTGCACTTTCACTGATCAATTGAGACACTTACAAACTGCTGGGCACACCTCCATTGTGTGCCGCAAATGTTAACTAGCTATTCAGGTCAAGAGATCCTTGTGTTAGGACAGTGCAACCTTCTTGCGACATACAAAGGACAAACAAAACTTGTGTCATTTTATGTCCTTTGTTCTTCTTCTGCAGTGAACTTGTTTGGTTTCGATTCATTTCAGTTGTTTAACTTGTCTATAGTAAGTCAGGTCCTATCACTGAACCAGACTGTGCCTTCAGACAGTGTTTCTCGTCTATGTGAAGAATTTGCAGACCGCGGTTGCGCTAAGAACTATAAAGCATATTTAGAACTGAAAGTAAAAGCGCAACCGAAATTTTTCAGAGCACGCAATGTTCCCCACGCATTGCGTGATGAGGTCGCAAAAACATTACACGATTTGGAATCACAACATGTAATTGAAAGTGTGCAGGCTTCTCTCTGGGCATCACCCTTAGTAATTTTGCCAAAACCTTAGGGACTGAGACTTTGTGTGGACTTCAAGGCAACTGTGAATCCACAACTAGTGATTGTAACTTTTCCTTTACTCCGCCTGGAAGATCTTTTTGACAAACTGTGCCGGGGCACATATTTTTCGACGTTGGACCTAGCAGATGCGTACTTGCAAATACCGGTGGACGAAGAATCCCAGCGCGTTTTGGTGGTTAACATGCATTTTGGTTTGTATCAATTCAAACAACTGCCATTCGGGTGTGCATCCGCCCCTGCATTGTTTCAGCAATATCTACAAACTGTGCGTCGGTCCCTACTGCAGCAAACTATCTGGGCGATATTGTGATCTCCAGAAAGACGGAAGAAGAACATTTAGCCAATCTCAGAACATTATTTCAGGTCTTGCGACAAAATGGTCTTCACTTACGGAAGGACAAATGTGTGTTTTTTGCTAGTGACTTGCCATACCTGGGACATGTACTCAATGCCCAATGCATACATCCCAGTCCCACGCACCTCTGTGCCATACAAGACTTGCCTTAGCTGCAGAATTTGAAGCAGCTACAGAGTGTGCTGGGAAAAATCAACTCTTATCACCGATATGGGCCGCATGCCTCTTCCATTTCAGCTCCGCTTCATCACTTTCGCCATAAAGGCGTTCTGTTCGTCTGGACGATGGGATGCGAACACGCCTTTCGCCGGTGGAAATCGGTGTTGCTTCCCAATACTTGCCTTACGCCATTCGATCCCCGGAAGCCCCTTTTGTTGATGGTGGATGCATCGGATTTCGGGATCGGTGCTGTGCTTGCACACAAAGATGGCTCGCACGGTCGCCCTATTGCCTTTGCGTCCAAATTGCTCTCGTCTACGCAAAGAAAATATTCACAGATCGAGAAACAAGCATTGGCTCTCGTATTTGGTTTTACAAAGTTTCATGACTTCTTGTATGGTCGTCACTTTACCATAATCACAGACCACAAACCTTAGACATAGCTTTTTCATCCGAACAAGCCTTTACCTCCACGTACAGCGCAGAAATTCATTCGCTGGTCTATTTTCCTCTCACAGTACCACTACGGTATCTTGTATCAGTCCACTGCTAAGCACGTAAACGCCGATTCGTTGTCCCGTTTGCATGTTGCTGAGGATACGGCATTCGATTTTTCCGAACTTGCTTGCATGTTCATTGATTCGGAAACCGATGACGTGGTCGAATCGTTTCCGATTGATTTTCGTTGTGTAGCTACAGCCACAATTGCCGCCCCCGTCCTTGCTACCGTTCTGCATTTTGTTGCTATGCAATGGCCCTTGTCAAAGTCACCGATCAGGGACCCGTTGGTTCGCCGATTTTTTGCTCACAAGGAGAGACTTTTTGTTCGACGTGGTGTTTTGGTGTCGTGTTCTGATAATGATCAGTCCAGGGTCGTGGTCCCACGTTCGTTACAGTCCTCTGTCTTAAAGCTTCTCCACCAAGGACATTGGGGTATAGTGAGAACGAAACAACTTGCTGGTCAGCACGGTACTTGGTTCGGAATCAGTGCCGCGATTACGACCATGTGCTCTTCTTGCATGGTGTGTGCCGAACAACAATCAGCACCACCGCGGAAATTCTTAGCATGGCCAAAAGCCACTTTCCCTTGGCAACGCTTACATATCGATTTTGCTGGTCCATTCTGGAATGCTCGATGGTTGGTTGTGATAGATTCATTCAGTAATTTTCCTTTTGTTGTCCGGCTGTCTTCCACGACCTCATCTGCCATCATCCAAGCGATATGTGCTATCTTTTGCATTGAAGGTCTTCCACAGATAATTGTTTCCGACAATGGCCCACAATTCATGTCCACAGAATTTCAGTCATTCTGCAAGGCCAATGGTATTCAACATCTGACGTCCGCACCGTTTTCGCCACAGTCAAACGGTGCTGCTGAACGATTGGTCAGGACTTTCAAGTCACAGATATTGAAGTTGAAAGAGTCACATTCCCCTTGGTCTGATTGGCAGTGTGCGGGTGGCACAGCCTCGCCTGTTGTTAGGCTCCACACCTCGTCGCATACATCAACATGGGGTCCTCCCCACGGCGGGCGGAGGCCTTATGCCACAACCCTACGCTGATTTGCGGAGGAGGGATGTGGTGTCACCGCTGGACACCATACTTGCTAGGTGGTAGCTTTTAAATTGGCTGTGGTCCGTTAGTATACATCGGACTCGCGTGTCGCCACTATCAGTGATAGCAGACTGAGCGCCGCCACACCGCAGGTCTAGTCTAGAGAGACTCCCTAGCACTCGCCCCAGTTGTACAGCCGACTTTGTAGCGATGGTTCACTCTCTATATATGCTCTCATTTGCAGAGACGACAGTTTAGCATAGGCTTCAGCTATGTCATTTGCTACGACCTAGCAAGCCGTCATATTCAGTTACTATAAGTACTATCTTCAAGAATGTGTTCTGAACAGATAATATTGTGACTCATGTACCGTCAAGAGCAATGTTCATCATTAATGGATTAAAGCTAAGTATCAAACTAATTATGTCCGCTTTCTGAATTCTCATTCCTTGTCATGTTCCAGACCTCACGTCAGTATAGTTCTTCCCTCCTCACGCCAGCCTGCGTGAGCTAAACCGCGTGCATTTCGGCCTCCACTCGTAACGCGGTGTTGGCAGTTCTGCTAACACAAAAAGTAACATGAATTTTTTATGTGGAGTACACAACTCTGTTGTCAATGAGGTGCTAATCAACCTCAAATAAAGTATCTAAGAGTAAAAACTTCTGCATTTGAACAAATATTAACTTGTCAAATGGTGAAGCATATAATCAGCTAATCCGATCACATATTGCATCAAATTTTAATTGGACAGCTGGAGATAGTTACACTATTGTTTAACGACAGTCGTTTTATACGTGCATCTTCAAGGAATTTAGTATTCTAACAGGACCTTCACAATATATACATCTACTAATGTGACTTGAACTATCACAATTTCCAAATAATAGTGATTTCTTGCATTCACTGCCAAAGATGACATCACTGCAAAACAAATATTCATCCAAAGTAAACCGCACAAAATCTTCAAAATTTAACACAAAAACTTACAAAACTTAAAACTATTTGTGTTGTAAATTTCGTGTGACCCGTATATCTTAAATGAGGACCACAACACCAGTAACCCATACACAGCGCAAACTGAACACAATTTTCACTTGACCTACATAGCTACAACAGAGCCCTCAATATCAGGAACCCTTCATACAACTCTAAATCATGGTGTTGTAAATTTCACTTCACCCATGTAGCTCAAGCAAAGCCCTACATACCGCACTTTCACTTACTCTATCTAAAGCAAAGTCCACAGTACAACAAACCAAACCATGCTCACATGACTAATATCAGAAATGTATTCTAAGCAACGATGGTGTATCTATACCCATGATACCTACCATTAACAATCCAACACAATTACCAAACACTAACAAGGAAATTCCGGAAACTCACGAAAACTTGATCATTACCAATTTCAGTAGACAAAACAACTTTTCTCATTGCAACAAGCTACTCATAAATATCTGCATCTTCTTCATAACTGCCGAAGAAAAATAATATTAAATCTCTAACCACAAGAAACACATGGCACTAGCACCTGGCCTTGTGTGAATAACCTCACATTAGCATCAGTTAGCAAGTGGTGATGAGACAATGACTGCCGACTGTCAAAAAGCAGGACTAAGTTATCTAGAATGAAACGTAATTGCTGTTGGAACATTTGTTCAGAGTGTGTGTCTTTTTGGTACAGTCCAGAAAGGTCAGTACTGCCTGCTTTGCACTCAGAAATCTTTCTCACTGTACTGGTCCACAAACAGGACTGACAGCATACTTTTATTCTATCTTTCCTACAGCTTTTTCCTTTTAAGCAACGCAGTTAATATATAAGAATTGTCTCTTCTAACACAAATTCTAATACTTACATCCTAAACCATTTACTCCCTAATAGTACATACGATTAATAATAAGGAGTAAATAATATTATTTACGAATTTTCTGAATGTCAGCCGAGATATTCATATAAATCATTACCTGCTATTTCGGCATCTTGTTTTGCAAATGCAAATTTCCCGCAGTATCCCCAGTTTCGTGCATGCCTCTTCCCGTTTTTAGCGAGTTTCAACATTATGTACCTCAGTCACAAAAAAAAAAAAAAAAAAAAAAAATTAAACAACTCTAGTACTTAACAAGTCAACATGTTTAAACGAGACTTAACTCTGAATCAGCCTTCCTACAGTCATTTCAACAGTACCAAGTTTCATACAACACAGCTATGTACCTTTTCATGAGGTATGCAGCTATGAAACTAAATCGGCAGTTTATAAGGTTCATCAGTACAACACTACACTTGCAGCTTGAGTACATACGTCACAGTATTAAATAAATTCTATACATTTGTATTCTACCAGATAAATACGATATTCTAACCATAATCAGTTTAACCAACCAACTTACTTTACTCCTAGAATGTGAACGTATATTACGTTTCCTATTCTCCCTCCAACAATTTTGCATTCCTCCTTTCGTCCCCTAGAAAACAGAATAGCACAAAACCTATTGCTTAGTTACTATGAAAGTTCAGTGCAGGACCTACCGCCTGGACGAAGACAATAACAAATACAGATCTTTCTGTCCACTAAAAATTTCGTCTTCAAAGAAAATACTCACCACGCCTTCAACTAGATGTGGTAACTTCTGTGAACTTCGCCACTTCTCGTGTTTTGCTGTCGCTAAAGTGTTGTCTCGGAAGATGCAGTAGTTGGCGCAGTCCTTATATCCTCCCTAACAGTTATTTACTTGTAGTTCGGCAGGAGGCTGGTCCCCCGTACTTTAATGATAATCAACTGGCCAACTATCAATCACATCTTCATAGTTTCGCCATCTGTTCCTGCCAAATTTTCACCCACAATGTCACAATTTCGATTGGCTTCCGGTGGTGTAGTTGTGAGCTGGACAGTCAGCCCCCACACATCAAGCTGAACATACACAAAGCATTTCCCACTAATTTTTCAACCATGACTTCGCGATCACGTGACTGGATTTGGTGTTGCCAGCTCATGTTTTCCGCACTGTGATGGCGGTACTGTCGACTAGGTCAGTTTATCTCCAATGGCAAGGTGAACACACTTACAAGAAAAAATTTAGGAAGCATTTTTACCAGGACAACACCCTCAATGTATAAACTAAAGAAAAATCACCCTATGTCCTTCCACACCAACTCAGCACAGACTAAGTGTTTCCATCCATTTTTCCAGGTAAGGGAATAGCGGGGATATGATGGGTGTGTGGGGGTGAGACCGGTGAGGGAGAGGGGTGAAAAACCAGTGAACTCACTAATGATGTTATCAGGTGACCTTATCAGTTCGATATTGCCATATCCATGGTCGCCATTTCAAATAAATTTGGCAACAATGGAAAAATGGCTTTGTGTCCGTTTTGTTCCACTGATTACTTATACGTCTTCCTTGGGTTTCATGCTGAACAGTAGTGCCAATAGCAACAATGAAAAATTCTTTATGGGGCCAATACTGGAGGAGCTATCATTTGACAAGTTGTATGGAAGGATTTGCTCACTTCTGTCCATTTTTAACCACTTGAATCTCATTTCCCAAACCGATTAAGATGCTGCATTGGTTAGCACACTAAATTCGCATTTGGGAGGATGACAGTTCAAAAGCATGTCCAGCCATCCTAATTTAGGTTTTCCTTGATTCTCCTAAATCACTTCGTGCAAATGCTGGGATGATTCCTTTGAAGGGACATGGCCGACTTCCTTCCGCATCTTTCACTAATCCAATGAGACTGGTGACCTAGTTGTTTGGTTCCCTCCCACAAATCAACCAAACAATCATTTTGCAAATTGTTTATAAGAGTTCGAAATTGTGTGGTTCACTCAGATTGCATTCTGCCATACTGATTATGTACTCCAACAAAATCAGTCCAGTACAACAATGATTTGAAAATCATTGTAGCCAATTTGAAAAGCGTAACCTGAAATCTCACACTGGATGACGCCTTGTTGTCATATTATGTCCATGATGGTGCCGCTGCTTCTGATTCACCATGGAGATATGGCAGGAATTCGTAATTTTAGGACGTCACACATCGCTCAATTTCCTTGGGATGCAGGATTCCCATAATTGATCACCATGTTGACACCATTCCCATAAGTCAGTTACAGCTTTTATGTCTTCAACTGATGGTTTTCTTTGATATTTGTTATGATTATACAGTTGTTGGGCCCATGAGGAACAGAAATACACGAAAACCGAGTTGTTAACCACCACTACCTTATTTTCATAAGAACGATAGCAACAACGCGCTCGCTACGCCGACCAATCATAACTGTGTGTGACAGCTTACCATAAATAAATATAGATTCATCAAGACTCCATTGTGAGCCAATAAAGGCATAAATTCGACGTCAGACCACACAGGTTGAGAACAGTTCTGCCTGAGTCAGCAACCAGAGACATGACACTGATACTGTGGGTGTGGAGGAACTCTGCACCCGGCACATACTGCAACCGCAGTTTGTCAGCATTCCGAGGTAGCACCAAACATTAGTTATTTAAAGACAGAGGATCATATTGCCTCATTAATGATTGATGCACATCAAACCATTGAATTATAAGGCAAGTAATGTTCTAAAGACAACATTTAATGGAGACACTACAGCTACCTATTTATAAAGTTTTCATTATCGAGAGCCTTTTGACTTGATTTAAAGGACTTGTACACAATCTGTCTGTAAACACTCTTCACGCATATCATCCTTTCAATTATGTTAAAAATGTTATAATCGACTTGCATAATATTGATTTTTAAGTGGTTTGTGTTGTGAGTGGAACAACTCCATATAGAGAATGTATGGCATATTCCTCAACACCGCCAAAAAGAGTACTGTTTAACTCCCATCCTTTAGACTTTTTCGGCATTATTTTTTATCATTGATAGCATGTAAATGTTGAAAAGCACTCGGAAGAATTGGATAAAAGAGAAAAATTTTCATCTGGTCTTCACATATCCTAATTTTGTAAACACAGGCTAAAATTTGCCACTAAAAGTCGTTGCATTTTCTACCTTAAAGAAGGTCCATGCCTTGGAAAGTAAACTGATCATAAAATACTCCTATAAGTTGTGTGTTTAATCCATCTATCCAACAAAATTTGAAAGGCGGAATGTAATATAAGGTATAAATATGTTCAGTCCATATGTCGTACAGGCCTTCTTGGTTTAGATGAGGAACACAGTCTGTGTGAATATCAGAGTAGTGCAGATTTAATTACTTTAATGAAAAGTGGTAGTCAGTGGTGAATGTTAAAACAAAATATAAACGTGAACGTCAGGAAGATTCGCTTAAGCATCCACTGCCAGTAATAGGAAATGACGATAATTTCTTGTGTCTGAATAAGTTTTTCACCTAGCGAGTGAAAAACATCGCATGCGTCTACACAGTAAAATTTCCCTGTACTAACATCGTAACTACACTTACGATATTTGTTCCGCTACCCCAGGAAAAACATCGTAACATAACTAGCGATCATTATCATTGGTAAAAGAGCCCCTTAGCTGACTTACGATATTCTGAAGATTGCTATTGCTATTTAATTTTCAGCGCTAGGGATACGATAATTATACAGAGGAAAAGTACAGAGGCAACAATTCTGCCGAGCATCGTAACTCATTTTAGCCATTTTTGGACTTACGATGTTAATACTTGGAGCCGTCGCTATTGTCCTGTAGTTGCAGGATTCAAATATTCGAAGCAAATCCGAATTTTTTCTTCTAGCTGTGAAGTATGGGAGTTGAGGAAGGGTACTTGCCACATATCGAGCTCTAGACAATAGCTCAATCCAGTTTTGTGAATAACTGCATTTTGTAGAGAAGATATTTTCGCTGTTAACCTAGCACCAAAGAGGTGCTCCAGCCATTGTAGCCAACAGAACTGTATGGATAGGGTGGGTAACAATGACAGGATGGCAACCTATCACAGTAGCCTCCTGCCGATCTACAACCGAATAGCTAGAATGAGATTTTCACTCTGCAGCGGAGTGTGCGCTGATATGAAACTTCCTGGCAGATTAAAACTGTGTGCCGGACCGAGACTCGAACTCGGGACCTTTGCCTATCGCGGGCAAGTTCTCTACCAACTGAGTTACCCAAGCACGACTCACGCCCCGTCCTCACAGCTTTACTTCTGCCAGTACCTCGTCTCCTAACTTCCAAACTTTACAGAAGCTCACCTGGAAAACTTGCAGAACTAGCACTCGTGAAAGAAAGGATATTGCGGAGACATGGCTTAGTCACAGCCTGGGGGATGTTTCCAAAATGAGATTTTCGCTCTGCAGCGGAGTGTGCGCTGATATGAAACTTCCTGGCAGATTAAAAATGTGTGCCGGACCGAGACTCGAAATCGAACCTTTGCAAAGGTCCTGAGTTCGAGTCTCTGTCCGGAACAAAGTTTCAATCTGCCAGGAAGTTTCAATCGAATAGCTGCCGGGAGGAACATGAGGAGGGGAAATAATTTTATAACAACATCATATTAGAAAAGCGATCCACGGTCCCAGTAAGCCTATAAATCGCTACCCGTATATAAAGGACTCCTGTAGCGACATCATTGGGGAAGGAAACATACTTATTATATTTACGAGTCGCAAGTCTTATTTTAGCTAACAGAAACATGGGAATTACATCGTACAAATTTTTTTATAAATGTAGTGCTCATTATCTTACTTGACCACAACATCTCAAGACTAGAAAGAAAACTGACAAATCACTTCAAGTGCAGTCCAGCGCTATCTGCCGAGCATATTGTGTAAATGAATAATTGGCCACTTGGGATAGCCTAAAGCCACGACTTCCTGTCTCTGATCTCTCTTGACCATTGCTGCCACTGGCTGTGACACAAGGCAAGACAAGCATGTGTGACATGGACTACTGACATAGACTCCTTAATTTAAAAAATCCACTTTAATCAGTTTGAAATGGTTATATTGTTTTGTCAATACACTTTGAATTTCTCACGTGAATTGCAATAGAAACTGGACCATACATGTGTTTTCACATCGCTGAAGTATCGTTATTTGTTGTCAAAATCCTGTACAACACTATGGTATAGGTTACATTTCCTCTAAGCGTTTTCTAATCAGGAAGAAATATATGTTATCAGCTTAATATCTTCCATGTCCACCACCACAGGACTAGAACATTAAGTTCACTGTTGGTTCATGACAGAGTGAGAAGAACATGCTCCACCTCTGTCACAGAACGCCTCCCCACTTTCGAACTGTCTTAAAGTAAGCAAATGACTGTGTTACCTTTGAAGTCTTTCAAGACAGCAGCACAGAGGAGCTGTAAATATCAAATTTATACTACTATCACTTTATAAATTCGGTAATATAGCTGATTTGCATCTGATGAGCATCTCTCCCTGTGTAGGTGGGATATGGAAATCCCTTTAAAAGGTCTCACTGCAACACAAAAAACTCCTCATTAATCTCCGACTCTCGAATGACGTCTGTGGTACTCTTCCCTCGCTTTCATCAGTCATTGATATCAAAATGGTTGTCTAACTCATTAAAATAATGATGAGAGAGCCTTTGCATGATGAGTAATTTCTTTTTCTTGCTGTCGGGGAACCGTTACAGACGCTTCTGTGACGTCTCTTGAGGCTCCCCACAGCCTAGGTAGTCATTTCCACGGATACCGAAATGGGTGCTAGCCGCTGCAAAGTAGCTGAAGACATGCAACGCTAACGCTTTCTGACTCTCAATTGCCTCGTCACGCTTGTGGAATTAAATCACATAGAATTATGTTATACTGCTTCCGAACTAATCCTGCGGAGACCTGAGGAGAGTAGGATGTTTCACTCTCTTCTCCACTTCATTGTCGCCTCCCCCTCCCCACCCCTGCCCTGCCACTGGGTCGCATGTGAACAGCTGCCAATGCCACCACCAGGTCGCGAACCTCCGCCCTCATGTTAGGGCTCTAGCGCTCCCATCCAGCAACCAGCACTCGCCATGCCAGGCAGCTGTCAATGATTCCACTCCTCAAACGTTTTCCTATCTTTCTCAGAAGGAGTGGTCGCTGGAATGTCTCTGGGGTAAATACCAGGATGCTGAACAGTATGCTCCCCTTCATCCCTTTTGTTTTCGATATATCCCTCAAAGGCTGACCCAGTGAACAGTAGTAAAATACCTGTCTATTGACCACAACATCCCAAATGTGTACAAGTCTGCAGATCGAAGTTTCCCTCAGAATACAGTCCTATAGAAGTGTTCGTATTGGTTCCTGCCAAATTAGTGGACAGATGCTCGAACAACTCAAATTGGAATCATTGGATGGAATATGATGTTCTTCTCAAGGAAACTATTGAGAATCAACATTTGAAGCTGACTGCAGAAGGATTCTACTCCTGATAAACTTTGTGTACTGACTACAAAGAGAAAGTATGAGAAATTAGCGCCCATACAGAGACATATAGACAGTCTTTTTCTCCCTCACTCTGTTTGTGGGTGGAATAGGAAAGGAAATGACTAGTAGTGGTAGAGGGTTATTCACTGTGCAATGGCTTGTACGGTATGCGTAGAGATTTAGATGTAAATTTAGTCTACCTATTAAGATGTCAGTTCATGCCTTTATAGGCACACAAAACTCAAGGGAGAATCTTATCTCTTACTTAGAGCGAAAACAAAGGATGAAATTTCCGCTGCTTATTGTCTCTCTGTAGAAACCTTCATATTAGCCTCCGATTTTCGCGCTGAAATCACTTCACGATATGTATGTGAGAGATTATAATATGTTTGGCCACAATACTTAGAAGAAAACGTGTAGACCTTTCGGCTCTCCTTCCATCACAATATCGGTTACCCTTCCATATTCTCAGGAATCCTCCAGTCTTCGACTTATAGCATCTGAATCCACCTGATTTCGAGAGTAAGAGATTTCCCCCTCCAAGTTACAGACCCCTAATAATTGCCTCGAAATCTCAACAAGTTCTGAATTAAGTTAGTCATTTAATGAAAGAGGCCCCAGTTTCTGTTAACATTGCCGCCACAGTTTTTCATTTTAATATAAAAATAGTTCACAACCTGAAATTGTCTTTCATATTGTGTACATAATTGTTACAGTTTCATGTTTGGAATTGTATGTATTGTCTATTCCATGTATGAAATACATATTTAAAGTCTGCAGTTGAGAAGCATCAGGAGAGTGAACCAAGAAAAGGAATAATAAAAGCAATAACACCATAAGAAGTCGTAACTGTAAGGTATGGAGAAACAGTGTTTATCAGGCTAGAAACACGACAGTGTAATGTTGACAGCACAGTGTCTCCCTCTGCCGTTCTCTCTCTCTCTCTCTCTCTCTCTCTCTCTCTCTTTCTCTCTCTATTCCTCCTTATTTTTGTAATATTCAGCGGAGTAAGACTACGAACTATAAAAACTACATGAACGTAACCTGGTAGAGAACTCATCGACATTTTACTACATCTCTTTCTCCCGATATATCGGAAACAAATAGCATCAGCATTTAACATCGACCATATGTGGTGATCTCATTAAATATATATGTATTGGTCCACTGCAGCAGGCGACCAGTGATTGAAGTCGTTCCCATGCACCTGTGTACACAACTTATCTCCTTGCTGTAGCTCCCTACAAGTTGCAGTGGGAATAGAGTCAGCATGCATAACTGTTTCCAGACTTTTGAGTTTCTGTCAACTGCCGCACTACACGAGTCTGCAGACACATTCTATGATGTATCGGTGTCAGACATTGAAATGTTTCCAGACTTCGAGTTTTCACTATATCCTTCACATGCTGCACTCATAGAGTCTCAAATAGTTACAAAACGACTATTACTATATTTTCAGCTATGTAGTTCGATTAAATTCATGCTCATCCCATCGGAAATGGATGCATGTAGGTCACTGGAAAGAGGGAAATTAGTATAATTTTTTTTGTAGATTGATGTATATTACACGTATAAAATCAAACCACAGCTGGTTATGTTAGCAATATGAGCATATGGCTATAGAAGAAATGTGGAGAAAATGACATAAAAACGGTAAAAAAGTAGGAAAATTGAGGGAAAGCACATATAAACTCAGGGGGGATACGACAAAATGCGGGAAAATTGGGGGAAAAATGAGAGAGTACTTACATGGCTGTCTACTGCTGGCAAGTTCTTGTTCATGGGAATGAGTGTGTGACAGCAAAAGAGATATGAGAAAGAAATTGGAATGGAAGCATTGTGACACAGAGAAACAGTAGAATGTTTAATATGGATGACATAGAAATGTACAGTAACAAATTTATGTATGTCAGATCACAAGCCCTGGTGTGACCACAAACTTATCTGTAACCACCTATCTTATAGATTCTTATAAAATGTCTGGACATGTGTCTACGAAAATCTTTTACATGCTCTTTAGGTAATGAGTATTGTACTACCAGGTTTGGGGCTGCAATATTCAACTACTGAATGGATTGCATGTTTGACTCTGTGCAATACTGCTTAAGTGTTTTAAACTCTAACTAGCAGTATTTACAACGTGCTTATCTGTGTTTTCTACCAATCAGAACGTTATGAGGTTGGTAACATTTACCAGTACCTTATAGAACAGTTGCTGCATGGTTTTTTCAACGACATTATGCAGTATGTCTACTGAAGTGGTAGGAGTACCTACAAGTTGGCTCCTATCATGAATGATTTTCTATACAATTGTTCAGGGTGTGAGTTACAGTGCTACCTGCAATCGTTAACAGCAAACCTCTCCATACCACAGCCAAGAGAGAACTTCCAACGCATGTGTGACGAATCATGTCCACCAAAAAGATGGAAAACCTATTTCAGAATCCTCTTTTAGATGAACGAAGATGCACGTTAAGTCTGCAATTAGTTGGTTCAATTTTGGACACGAATCAAGTCGCTGTTTCATTATTACTATGATTGTGAGTCACTGACAGTTTTTTTTTTTTTTTTTTTTTTTTTTTTTTTTTTTTTTTTTTTTTTTAGGTACTGCAGTCCCTGTGTACACATTTGCTTCACAGTTGTGTGTGTGTGTGTGTGTGTGTTTGTGTGTCTTAATATTTGTCAGAAGAGATAGTATTCTGTACATGGAGTTAGTGCAGCATGTCCACTAAACCGATGGAAAACCTATTTTGGATCTCTCCTTCAGATGAATGAAGATGCGTATGAAGTACATCATTTTCCAGTCACATTTTGGACATGAATCAAGTCATCAGTTTCATAACTACTTTGATTCTAAGTCACTGACATAGCTTTGTGAGATACTGCTCATCCTGTGTGCGCATTTGCATGTCAGTTGTCCTGTTCACAGAGTTAGAGCATCTTGGTGCATAATTTCACATAGAAAGTGGAAGAGAAAACTTGCAAGGTGGATGTATGTCTGATGTTGGACATATATGTCCTGCAGTAAAACATGGAGAGCATTGCATTCTGCATAAATAATATTTCAGAAAACCATATGGCCTTAACATTATAGCATGTTTAAGTGCAGAACTTCATAGCCTTATGAGTGTCTGTGTTTATGTTCTACAGACATTTTTCTCTTGCCAGTACCATCGTGATACTGTCTCCAAACACTAGAAAAATAGGCCAGAATTTATATCACAATTGATTTACGTAAAATGTTTCAAACTCCATTCATCTGGAGCTCCATAATTCATAAACCACACATTTCTTGTTAACCGCCTGTTACATCAACATAGCACTCTCATATCTACTATACACCGATAGGAGGTGCTCAGCTCCTCGACATGCACACATCTGGAGAGGTCTTGTGCTCTTGGATGGGTGCTGAGAGTAGGATTGATGTGGAACACTCTTCGTTGAGCAGCAGTTACATACTCAGCTCGAGTTGGCTGTGATCCTTCATGAGATGTGGGATGTACTGGATATAATACCCTCCTACTTGTGGTCAATTGTAAATTCAATCGGCGACTGTGTTGCAGAGATGATTGGTCAAAGTCAATACAGGGAGCTCTTTCAATTTCCGACTTTGTCCTACAAATGCGAGAATACTTCGTGATTCCCATCCACATAGAGTAATATGGCAAATCGTAATTAAATCTTACCCAATTTGTGAAGTGTTTTGCCTAAGGAACGTAGTTTTCGCACCTTCTCTCCGCTGATGGTTATTTCCTACGCTAAGAAACAGTATTTGTGGCATGTGATGTAGGCAGTGTAAAAGGGTTCATGATATATCCATATTTACACGGCCCTCGCAGAGTAATGTTGGGGGTGGTTTTGCAATGATACCGAAATTGAGAGCCATGCTGCAATGTCATTGGCTGACAACATAGCGGCAATGACGTGATGAGACATTTTGTTGGTTTCTACAACTCGTCAAGGGTGGTGGTTTGGACCCTACATAACTGGATAAAATGTGTTAAAATTACGGAAAATGTGGTACAGTTGCGAAATTGATGGAGAATACGTAATCACTGTAGAAGATGAGACTAAATGTAGAGGTCGTCACATTTAGACAGCTATTTGGAAACATCGCACAACACCACAAACTCTTCCAGTTTCCATATATTGTAGTACCTTCCACATTTTTGTCAGTAAGAATCACCAACTCTGTCTCTTATTCCAACCACCCCATTTATTGTGGTAGCAGCATAATTTACATCATGCGATGTCTAGTTTTTTGTGTGAGAGCCAATGGATTAAAAACGTGTTAGTGTTGGATAAAACCTGACGTGGACCTCGAAGTTACGGTAGAAAAAAAACATGTATAGTTGTGTACAAAGCTTTAGTCATACATTGCTTCAATATCTTACAGCAAAAAACAATGTATCAATTTGCATATGAAACAACAACACAAGAACCTTCTCGTTATGATTAGTAGTCTGTGGGCTCTGGCTTCCTCCAGTACAGACGACAAAACTTTACTCGGATCCGTGGAAACGAGTTCGATCGCTGGCCACCTGGTCCAGTGGACCAATACATGTATATTTAATGGGGTCACCACAAATGGTCGATGTCAACAAGCATATCGTATTTGTTTCTGATATGACAGGAGAGAGAGATACGGTAAAATGTTATCGAGTTCTCTACCAGGTGACGATCATGAAATAGTTTGTAGGTTTACTCCAATGAATCTTACACAAATGACGAGGACAGAGAAGGGGAGAGAGAGAGAGAGATAGATACACTGTGCCATCAAAATAAAAATCCAAACACCATTACACTGTCGTATATTTGATGTCATAATCATAAGAATACGATAAAGGAATTACTACATGTACGAGGAGATATGTGTAGACTGTTGAATTTCTTTGTGTGGTCCATGCATACACCACTTGGTTGTGAATTTCCTCCTGTACATTAGTGTGCAATCTTTTTCGTTGTGGTAGCTCACTGTCTAGTCAGTGATGGGTGCAGGGCTAGACAGCCTTCTAACAAAGGGGCATAGAGCTCTTGGAATATGATGAGATTACGAGACAAACAGCAGGTGTCTGTAACTTGGCGGAGGACATTTCTTATTTTCGAAATCAGGTGTATCCAAATCCTGTTACTGAAGACTGGGGGATTCGTGAGAATATGACAGGTATCTCGAGAAGTGGCTGCAATGAGAAAATTAGGGGCTAATACAAACATTTCCACAGAGAGACAATCAGGAGCACAAGTTCTGTCTTTGTTTTCTCGATTAATTAGAGACGACATTGTCTTTAATTTTTTTTTGTGTCTGTAAATGGATGAACTGACATCTTAATATGTATATTAAAATTACATACACATCTATATTCATACATCACAAACCATTGTACGGTGAGTGGCTAAGGATACCCTATACTGTTACTGCTCATTTCCTTACCTACTCCACTCACAAACAGAGTGAGGGAGAAAAACATGGTCTACACGCCTCCATATGAGCGACTATTTTTTTGTCTTAGCTAATTGGTCTTTATGCAGAATGTATGTTGAAAGCAGTAGAATCCTTCTGCAGTCAGTTTCAGATGATTCTCAATAGTTTTTATTGGAAAGAACATCACATGCTCTCCATGGATTACCATTTCGAAAACACATAAACACATCTCAGAACGTTTTGGTTTGCGGAAGAGGAGAGGGAGAGCATATTGTTGATCATCCTGGTGTTTATCCCAGTGACATTTAAGCTCCCGCTCCTTATGAGAAAGATAGGACAAATTTTTCAGGTGTATAGTCAGCTGCCTGGGTTGTTGGACAGGAGCAGTTGACTCCTGTTACAAAGGCAGGGTTTCACAACACAGTGGTGGGAGTGACAGCTGTTCACATGAAACCCGGTGGTGGTGATGGGGGTGGAGGCGATGTGGCAGTGGTGAGGGGAGTGAAACATTCTGCTGCACCCATACATTCACAGATCTCAGCAGGACTGGTTTGGGAGTGGCATACCAGAATTCTGAATGACTTACTTCCACCAGTGTCGAGAGACAGGCAATCGAGAGACAGACCATAGTTAGAGTTGGACATCTTCAACTATTTACTACGAAATATCCTACACATAGCATTTGCAACTTCCAAATATTCTCAATACTGCATTTAGTTTCAAATTGACATATATTTAAATTCTGGGTGAAAATTTTTTTGAACGAGAATAACATTGCCAAAATGGGGTCAAGCTTGCTCTACTTGAATTTCTTTAAAATCTGATAGATGCTTCCTGATAAAATGTTAAGCTGGAATATCATACCTTAATGCACATTAAACTATGCAGGGGCTATATCCTCTATTTTGTTCACAATATATTTTGTAACTTAGTAATTTTTGTAATATTTTTTCTATTGACATTTTCAAATATTGCTGGCTGCTTTGAATAAGGTCATTTTTACCAGTGTGGTGATTGTGTCTGTAGCTGCCGTACAGCTATTCATAGTGTTTCAACCAATCTTTGCAACTGCTAAAAAATATCAGCTAAGTATCTCTCAGGATTTACTGTTAGATCACAATACTCACTTTAATAAATATGGAAAGTTTATATCAGTGAACATTTCTCTGCTACAAATAGCTACAAATAGCTATCTTGAATTACCCAGGTGTTCCTTAATAAGAACTGCAAATGATATGAGAATAGTAATGCCGGAGGCAGATACCTTGAACTACACAACTGTAGTACCTAAACTTCATACTGGGAAATACTAATGTTGTTGTGTGTGATGGTAACACTGTTTATATTGGCAACACTGTTTGGTGAGTATTTTTTCACAATTCTTTATGGTTTTGTCCTGTTTATGCCATGTTGTTGTTGTTGTTGTTGTGGTCTTCAGTCCTGAGACTGGTTTGATGCAGCTCTCCATGCTACTCTATCCTGTGCAAGCTTCTTCATCTCCCAGTACCTACTGCAACCTACATCCTTCTGAATCTGCTTAGTGTATTCATCTCTTGGTCTCCCTCTACGATTTTTACCCTCCACGCTGCCCTCCAATACTAAATTGGTGATCCCTTGATGCCTCAGAACATGTCCTACCAACCGATCCCTTCTTCTGGTCAAGTTGTGCCACAAACTTCTCTTCTCCCCAATCCTATTCAATACTTCCTCATTAGTTATGTGATCTACCCATCTAATTCTTCTGTAGCACCACATTTCGAAAGCTTCTATTCTCTTCTTGTCCAAACTATTTATCGTCCATGTTTCACTTCCATACATGGCTACACTCCATACAAATACTTTCAGAAATGACTTCCTGACACTTAAATCTATACTCGATGTTAACAAATTTCTCTTCTTCAGAAACGCTTTCCTTGCCATTGCCAGTCTACATTTTATATCCTCTCTACTTCGACATCATCAGTTATTTTGCTCCCCAAATAGCAAAACTCCTTTACTACTTTAAGTGTCTCATTTCCTAATCTAATTCCCTCAACATCACCCGACTTAATTAGACTACATTCCATTATTCTTGTTTTGCTCTTGTTGATGTTCATCTTATATCCTCCTTTCAAGACACTGTCCATTCCATTCAATTGCTCTTCCAAGTCCTTTGCTGTCTCTGACAGAATTACAATGTCATCGGCGAACCTCAAAGTTTTTATTTCTTCTCCATGAATTTTAATACCTACTCCGAACTTTTCTTTTGTTTCCTTTACTGCTTGCTCAATATACAGATTGAACAACATCGGGGAGAGGCTACAACCCTGTCTTACTCCCTTCCCAACCCCTGCTTCCCTTTCATGTCCCTCGACTCTTATAACTGCCATCTGGTTTCTGTACAAATTGTAAATAGCCTTTCACTCCCTGTATTTTACCCCTGCCACCTTTAGAATTTGAAAGAGAGTATTCCAGTCAAAATTGTCTAAAGCTTTCTCTAAGTCTACAAATGCTAGAAACGTAGGTTTGCCTTTCCTTAATCTTTCTTCTAAGATAAGTCGTAAGGTCAGTATTGCCTCACGTGTTCCAGTGTTTCTAAGGAATCCAAACTGATCTTCCCCGAGGTTGGCTTCTACTAGTTTTTCCATTCGTCTGTAAAGAATTCGTGTTAGTATTTTGCAGCTGTGACTTATTAAACTGATAGTTCGGTAATTTTCACATCTGTCAATACCTGCTTTCTTTGGGATTGAAATTATTTTATTCTTCTTGAAGTCTGAGGGTATTTCGCCTGTTTCATACATCTTGCTCACCAGATGGTATAGTTTTGTCAGGACTGCCTCTCCCAAGGCCGTCAGTAGTTCCAATGGAATGTTGTCTAATCCGGGGGCCTTGTTCCGACTGAGGTCTTTCAGTGCTCTGTCAAACTCTTCACGCAGTATCGTATCTTCCATTTCATCTTCATCTACATCCTCTTCCATTTCCATAATATTGTCCTCAAGTACATCGCCCTTGTATAGACCCTCTATATACTCCTTCCACCTTTGTGCCTTCGCTTCTTTGCTTAGAACTGGGTTTCCGTCTGAGCTCTTTATATTCGTACAAGTGGCTCTCTTATCTCCAAAGGTCTCTTTAATTTTCCTGTAGGCAGTATCGATCTTACCCCTAGTGAGATAGGCCTCTACATCCTTACATTTCTCCTCTAGCCATCCCTGCTTAGCCATTTTGCACTTCCTGTCGATGTCATTTTTGAGACGTTTGTATTCCTTTTTGCCTGCTTCATTTACTGCATTTTTATATTTTCTCCTTTCATCAATTAAATTCAATATTTCTTCTGTTACCCAAGGATTTCTACTAGCCCTCGTCTTTTTACCTACTTGATCCTCTGCTGCCTTCGCTACTTCATCCCTCAAAGCTGCCCATTCTTCTTCTACTGTATTTCTTTCCCCCATTCCTGTCAGTTGTTCCCTTATGATCTCCCTGAAACTCTATACAACCTCTGGTTCTTTCAGTTTATCCAGATCCCATCACCTTAAATTCCCACCTTTTTGCAGTTTCTTCAGTTTTAATCTACAGGTCATAACCAACAGATTGTGGTCACAGTCCACATCTGCCTCTGGAAATGTCTTACAATTTAAAACCTGGTTCCTAAATCTCTGTCTTACCATTATACACTCCTGGAAATGGAAAAAAGAACACATTGACACCGGTGTGTCAGACCCACCATACTTGCTCCGGACACTGCGAGAGGGCTGTACAAGCAATGATCACACGCACGGCACAGCGGACACACCAGGAACCGCGGTGTTGGCCGTTGAATGGCGCTAGCTGCGCAGCATTTGTGCACCGCCGCCGTCAGTGTCAGCCAGTTTGCCGTGGCATACGGAGCTCCATCGCAGTCTTTAACACTGGTAGCATGCCGCGACAGCGTGGACGTGAACCGTATGTGCAGTTGACGGACTTTGAGCGAGGGCGTATAGTGGGCACGCGGAAGGCCGGGTGGACGTACCGCCGAATTGCTCAACACGTGGGGCATGAGGTCTCCACAGTACATCGATGTTGTCGCCAGTGGTCGGCGGAAGGTGCACGTGCCCGTCGACCTGGGACCGGACCGCAGTGACGCACGGATGCACGCCAAGACCGTAGGATCCTACGCAGTGCCGTAGGGGACTGCACCGCCACTTCCCAGCAAATTAGGGACACTGTTGCTCCTGGGGTATCGGCGAGGACCATTCGCAACCGTCTCCATGAAGCTGGGCTACGGTCCCGCACACCGTTAGGCCGTCTTCCGCTCACGCCCCAACATCGTGCAGTCCGCCTCCAGTGGTGTCGCGACAGGCGTGAATGGAGGGACGAATGGAGACGTGTCGTCTTCAGCGATGAGAGTCGCTTCTGCCTTGGTGCCAATGATGGTCGTATGCGTGTTTGGCGCCGTGCAGGTGAGCGCCACAATCAGGACTGCATACGACCGAGGCACACAGGGCCAACACCCGGCATCATGGTGTGGGGAGCGATCTCCTACACTGGCCGTACACCACTGGTGATCGTCGAGGGGACACTGAATAGTGCACGGTACATCCAAACCGTCATCGAACCCATCGTTCTACCATTCCTAGACCGGCAAGGGAACTTGCTGTTCCAACAGGACAATGCACGTCCGCATGTATCCCGTGCCACCCAACGTGCTCTAGAAGGTGTAAGTCAACTACCCTGGCCAGCAAGATCTCCGGATCTGTCCCCCATTGAGCATGTTTGGGACTGGATGAAGCATCGTCTCACGCGGTCTGCACGTCCAGCACGAACGCTGGTCCAACTGAGGCGCCAGGTGGAAATGGCATGGCAAGCCGTTCCACAGGACTACATCCAGCATCTCTACGATCGTCTCCATGGGAGAAAAGCAGCCTGCATTGCTGCGAAAGGTGGATATACACTGTACTAGTACCGACATTGTGCATGCTCTGTTGCCTATGTCTATGTGCCTGTGGTTCTGTCAGTGTGATCATGTGATGTATCTGACCCCAGGAATGTGTCAATAAAGTTTCCCCTTCCTGGGACAATGAATTCACGGTGTTCTTATTTCAATTTCCAGGAGTGTATAATCTATCTGATATCTTTTAGTATATCCAGGGTTCTTCCATGTATACAACCTTCTTTCATGATTCTTAAACCAAGTGTTAGCTATGATTATGTTGTGCTCTGTGCAAAATTCTACCAGGCGGCTTCCTCTATCATTTCTTAGCCCCAATCCATATTCACCTACTATGTTTCCTTCTCTCCCTTTTCCTACACTCGAATTCCAGTCACCCATTATTATTAAATTTTCGTCTCCCTTCACAATCTGAATAATTTCTTTTATTTCATCATACATTTCTTGAATTTCTTCGTCATCTGCAGAGCTAGTTGGCATATAAACTTGTACTACTGTAGTAGGTGTGGGCTTCGTATCTACCTTGGCCACAATAATGCGTTCACTATGCTGTTTGTAGCAGCTTACCCGCATTCCTATTTTCCTATTCATTATTAAACGTACTCCTGCATTATCCCTATTTGATTTTGTGCTTATAACCCTGTAGTCACCTGACCAGAAGTCTTGTTCCTCCTGCCACCGAACTTCACTAATTCCCACTATATCTAACTTCAACCTATCCATTTCCCTTTTTAAATTTTGTAACCTACCTGCCCGATTGAGGGATCTGACATTCCACACTCCGATCTGTAGAACGCCAGTTTTCTTTCTCCTGATAATGACATCCTCTTGAGTAGAGTTTTCTCTTGAGTAGAGTTTTCTTTCTCCTGATAATGACATCCTCTTGAGTAGTCCCTGCCCGAAGATCCGAATGGGGGACTATTTTACCTCCGGAATATTTTACCCAAGAGGACGCCATCATCATTAACCATGCAGTAAAGCTGAATCCCTCAGGAAAAATTACGGCTGTAGTTTCCCCTTGCTGTCAGCCGTTCACAGTACCAGCACAGCAAGGCCGTTTTGGTTATTGTTACAAGGCCAGATCAGTCAATCATCCAGACTGTTGCCCTTGCAACTACTGAAAAGGCTGCTGCCCCTCTTCAGGAACCACACGTTTGTCTGGCCTCTCAACAGATACCCCTCCGTTGTGGTTGCACCTACGGTACGGCTATCTGTATCGCTGAGGCACGCAAGCCTCCCCACCAATGGCAAGGTCCATGGTTCATGGGGGGGGGGGGGGTTATGCCATAAAGAGTGTAAAAACAGTGGCGTTTATATGGTTTCAGAGCTCTCTTGTAGTCTTAATTTATTAGTTATGAGTTCCAGAGGGAAAATGTGATGGGATTTGTTATATAGAATTTGCAATCTCTTGCTTGTATGTATGAGTGTCACTCCAAAATAAATGTACACTATTTTTTTAAAAATCCATCTTTTATTCTACATGTTTGAAAGTTTTAGGAACAATAATTTCATTTCTCCACATAATTTCCATCCCTCTCAACTGCCTTATGCCATCTTGGAACCAGCACCTGTATACCCGCACGGTAAAATTCTGGACCAACCTGTCGGAGCCACTGTTTGGCAGTGTGCACAAGGGAGTCATCATCTTCAAACCTTGTTCCACGAATAGAGTCTTTCAGTTTCCCAAAGAGATGATAGTCACATGGAGCCAGGTCAGGACTGTAAGCCGGGTGTTTCAGTGTTGTCCATTCGAGTTTTGTGATGGTTTCCCTGGTTTTTTGACTGACATGTGGTCGTGCATTGTCGTACAACAGCAAAACATCCTGCTATGGCCGATGTGGTTGAACACAACTCAGTCGAGCTTGAAGTTTCTTCAGTGTCATAACATATGCATCAGAATTTATGGTGGTTCCACTTGACATGATGTCCACAAGCAAGAGTACTTCGGGATCGAAAAACACCATAGCCATATTTTTTCCAGCAGAAGGTGTGGTTTTGAATTTTTTTTCTTCGGTGAATTTGCCTGATGCCACCCAATTGATTGCCTCTTCGTCTCTGGTGAAAAATGATGAATCCATGTTTCATCACCTGTCACAATTCTTCCAAGAAATTCATCTCCACCGTTCTCGTACTATTCCAAAAGTTCGCTGCATACCGTTTTTCTTCTTTCTTTGTCAGCCACGGTCAGCATCCTGGGAACACACCTGGCAGAAATCTTTTTTAACGCCAACACTTCCAGTATTCTGCAAACATCTCCTTCCCCTATCCTGACGTAGCGTTACAATTTGTTCACTGCGATGGGTTTGTCAGAAGTCACCAATTCGTTAACTCTCTGCACATTGTCTGGAGTGTGTGCAGTACGAGGCCTGCCGCTGCGAGGACAATCCTCAATATTGCCGTGGCCGCTTTCATCACGTAACCTGCTTGCCCACCGACTAACTATACTGCGATCGACAGCAGCATCTTCTTACAACATTTTCAACCTCTTGTGGATGTTTCCCACTGTTTCGTGTTCACAGCACAGGAATTCTATGACAGCACGTTGCTTCTGACGAACGTCAAGTGTAGCACCTATCTTGAAGATATGCTGTGACAGCGCCACTCATGGGAACAGGTTGAAGTAAATTTGAAAACAAGCGGGAAGGATGTATCCACACACTGTAAAACTTTCACTCAAGGAGAATGAAAACTGTATTTTTACAAAAATAGTGTGCATTTCTTTTGGAGTGATCCTTGTATAACAATATTCTTCTGAAATAACGTAGCTTTGAAATCAAATTTCAACACTTTATTTCTCTTTCCTGTTTCACTTTATTTTTTATGGACGCAGAGTGGAAATATTTTTTTCAATTTTTGTCCAACTGAAGAGTAAGGAAAGTTTGAAATACAGAATACACGATATACTTCTATAAGTAGCCTTGATTCTTCATTTTTCCTGAGTGAGAAACCACTCATATGAGTCGCTTTATGTATACCTTCCTCACCAGTGACAACAATGATGATTCATGTTTGACATTGAATATCTCTCCTTCTAGATTAGATTAGATTAGATTAATACTTGTTCCATAGATCATGAATACGACACTTCGTAATGATGTGGAACATGTCAGGTTAATGAAAGATGTCTGTACAAGATATTACATTACACAAAATTTTGAATGACACTAATGTTTAAGTTGTTTTTTTCCCCTCCCTTAATTAATATCTAAAACTTCAGCCAATGAGTAGAAGGAGTTGTCATCTAGAAATTCTTTTAATTTATTTTTATATGTTGGTTGGCTATCTGTCAGGCTTTTGATGCTGTTTGGTAGGTGACCAAAGACTTTTGTGACAGCATAATGTACCCCTTTCCATGCCAAAGTCAGATTTAACCCTGCGTAGCGAAGATCATCCTTTCTCATGGTGTTATAGCTATGCACACTGCTATTACTTTTGAACTGTGTTGGATTATTAACAACAAATTTCATAAGTGAATATATATACTGTGAGGTTACTGTGAGGATCCCTAGATCCTTAAATAGATATCTGCAGGATGACCGTGGGTGGGCTCCAGCAATTATTCTGATTACACGTTTTTGAGCAGTGAATACTTTTCTACTCAATGATGAATTACCCCAGAATATGATGCCATACGAAAGCAGTGAATGAAAGTAGGCATAGTAAGCTAATTTACTATTTTGGAATATTAACAAACATCTGGTGATGGATCAGATGAAGAGCCACAAAAGTGAGCAAATGTTAATTTGAAACAATTAAAGCCAACTGATGGTAACAAAGTTCAGAGCTATTGTAGACAGCCAATGAAGGTGACGTTACTGATGTGCGACCCCTTAAAGAACAGAATTTAGAGACATAGGAGAAACACTTTCAAGGACAAGCAATGCCATAAAAAAATATAAACATTGATAACACAGGGATATAAATGTTTTCAAAATCAGATACCAGCGCAAAGACTCCTACATTTCATCCTGGGAACTCCATGTTCCAGGAGCTTACATGAAAGATCCATGTTGAGGAGACAACTGCAGAAGTAAATGTCATAAGAAGTTTGTCCGTGCAGAAAGGCTGAACATTATTTAAAGATATTATAAATTAGAGATGTATGCGAGGAAAAAGGCTTTATTTCTAGTAATTCAGGCAAGATCTTAAAAAAAAGTCTAACACAGGAGTGAACTGAAAAAGGAACTTCACTGTTACGTTCTACTTGCTGTGAAGAACAGAATGAATCGAAGTCTGCAAGGCCATGTTTCTGAATAAACTTGGAATCTGTTAAGGTGTTGTGGTTACAGTGATGAAGTAAAGAGCAATCGAAAACACAAGTGAAGAAAGCAGAAGAACCATCATCTAAGAAAATTTAGTTCTCCAGAAATTTGGAATGGGGTGAGGAATCAAGCTGAAAATTTTTCAGTGGCTCAGTCTTGCTACTTTCGCTCTACAAAAAAAAATCCTTAGATTGTCACTTAACATCACACTCATGTGCTCCCTGTACAAATCTGTGCATACAGACCGTATTTACAGAAAAACAGTTTCAGAGGATTATAGTCTCTGTTTTCGTCATCCCAAAGAAAGATCAGTGATGCCTATACATGGCCTAGAGTACTGCTATGGTCAATAACGATGCACTTACAACTAATTATAAAGCTCACCTTTTATAAAAATACAGGGCTCGAGAGGAGAAGAAACAAGAGATGGAGTGAGCCCAAAACTTATATAGGACTTTTGTAAGCTGCAACTTCTGTCTCCAGCAAGTTTCGTTGACAACAACTGATTCCATCAACAATGGTTTGTTTTATAAGCAGCGACTGAATTTTTTAAAATTTTACAGACAATGACACAAAGTCAAAACAAGAAGAGAGTTTCTGTGCTCGGAAATACAGAGGAAATGAGGAAGATGTGAGATAGCAATCTGTTTGTATGGATGTTGAAGTCTCTACCTGCAATGGTAAAACTCATTTCAACGATTGTTGTGGAGGACAGAATCTAAACAAATTTGTTGCTGCAATGTTCTCGCCTGCTATTCAGGAAATATCTAACCTAGAATTAACCCATCACTGGAAAATCTAACCTAGAATTCATTGATTTAAATTCATGTTTATTCATCACGGTGAAATGGAATGTATCTCATTGCATCTGGCAGTCACTACAGAATTTTAAAGAAGTTGGTAAAAGTGGACTGGCCTGCTGACTATTGCTGAAAATGCAAGAAGAAGGTGGTGACAAACCTTATATTGTTCGTGAAACAACCCGTGAGAATATTATCAACTGACAGTATCATGTGATTTGTTACATTGCAGTTACAAAAGAAGATGTGAACAGGAAACCAGTCAGATGGTTAAGACCGAGTGAGGTGGTGTAGTGGTTAACACACTGGGCTAGCAATTGGGAGAACGATGGTTCTAACCAGTATCTGACAATAGAGATTCAGGTTTTCCGTGACTTCCCTAAATCGCTCCAAGAAAAAGCCGGGATGTTTCATTTGAAACGGCACGGCCAATTTCCTTCCCATCCTTAACACAATCCGAGCTTGTGCACTGTTTCAATGACCTTGGTGTCGATGGGACGCTAAAACTAATCTTCCTTCCTACTTCGGATTGGAATGTCATAAAACAGCGTCCATTTGTTATGCGATTTAAAGAAAACTTTAACAAAGAGTTTAGGGCTCATAACTGTAACAAGAAAACAGAAACATCAACAAGATCTCACTGTCAAGCGCCTTGTACATGCCCGTCCTGCCTGTAACAAAGGAAAATTAGAACGACTTGATGTCCCTGTTCAGATCAGTGCTTCGCATACGGTACAGTGAAGATGTAAAATTCCAAGAAATTTCCAGACGCATTTCTTCAATAACAGCTATTTTAAGTTATCTAGTTGTTGTCCTAAAATAGCGATAAGGGTTTACCAAAGGGATAGAATATCTTATGGAATTTAATTTACGCATTAAATCTTTCCAATTTTCTTATACTTCTTATCTCACAGCCCACGGCAAAGTGCTTTGTCTTGGAGCATGATCTTTGGTTTAGCTGGTTTCAGTGTGTAGTCAGCTGCAACTTTGTGGATTTGCGGAAATTTGTGTGTGACACTCTCTAGGTAATCTATAAGCGTTTATAAACTGTAAGCAGGAATAACTGAAGGAATGTGTTTCGGAAGTAAATTAACATTGTACTTCATTTCCATCACAATAAGAGTTGCGTTTGATGAGTGTAATATTTCGCGAATGTCTTGTGACGATGCTGTGGTTGCTACGTTTGAGGCTGCTGTCTTTTTCTTTTAAAAATTTTAATGCTTACAGAAGGATGAGATTTTATTCTGTACTTAATTGTGTTCACATTACCTATAGTGTGCTTGGTAACTGTGTGTGAATTGTAATTTTTCATGTTATGTTCATAACAACCAAATACCTGAGTTGTTAGTGCTTGTTGTTTTGGGCCTGTCAGGAAAAATCTCTACCTGTATCTTCGTAAAAGAAACGGCTGAGTTTGTGACGTGTTGTCAGGAGCAGTTTGTCTATACAGTGATCTCCGTCATGTACTTCGTGACTGACGAGAAAAGGCCGACAGTGAAGTTCAAGCATTCGCTATGTTACTACGGTTATGTTGACCTACTTAACTGTAATAATGATTGTGATGATAATTTGCTGTGATTTGATGTAGACATAAAGCGGTTCCATATTTTAGAGCTAACGTAAGCATTTTTTCAAGTGCCCACAGTTACATCATTTCATAGTTTATGTTCACATGAAAGGAAATGCTGTAATTCTGTTGCATTTTGTTAGTGCCGTGCTTTGGTGACTCGTGTCATTAGTATTCGCCTAATCATGTGTAAATAAGTTTGTTATAGTGTGTGGTTTTTAATGGTGTTCTGTATAAGAATAGTGTAACATTATTTAGGAACTGGCGAAATATGAGGTACAGATTAACTATTATTTGTCTAACATAAAGCATTAGGTCCTACATGTCATCAGAACTTAATAGCTCATTCACCATAGCTACAGTTACCAGGAAGTCGTTCCAGTAAATCAGTTTTGTAAGAAAAAACTAACCAATGTTACACTATGATTGTTTTTTCTCTTCATGACCTGAGAAATGGAAATGAGTTTATATCACTAAACACACTTTTCCTCAGCTACCTTGAATCTGTTTCCTGCGTAATCACCCATTTGCTGCGTCCAATAGATGAATGAAAATACTGCCTTTGAGCTATACTTCATGGTAACAACGGAAAATGAGTACAACTGTTCTTATCTGATTGCTTTTCTTTTTCAGACTGTAGAACTGAAGTCATGGACCAGGAGCCAACTATGTGGATAAAAAATGAGGCAATGGATGAAGTACAAACTGAGTTACACTACATGGTAAGGGGCTTACTTGTATTTCTTGACAGTGTTTCATTAATTTCTGTGTGCAGCAGTATGGTGTGTGAGTACATGCAATTGATGCCATACTACTGGAAACATGAGTAATTCAATTTACTAAAAAACTGTTAATCTTTGTCTTAAATATGGCATTTTGCACAGTGCTTCGAAATAAGCCTTGTATTAAGCCTCACATAGAATTAAGAGTTTCAATTTAATGTTCAGTAAACATGGAAAACATATTTAATGCACAATACAATTATATGGATAAAGTAGTTGCCATTGAGTGAGTATATGCTGCTCTGGTAAGTTTCTTTAAAATGACAATCTTAATGTGCGACTTAAGAATAATGATGACTATAGTGAATGTTAGTGCTGCCATTAAATTTAGAACTGGTATTGGTGCAGTTAATGCATTATTGCAGTGTATTGTGGTATGGAATGACAACTGTAATTTATTTATTGATGATGTAAAATAAATTAACTGTAAAAAATTTTGAAGTGACATTTTTTTGTTACTAATCTGAGAAGTACGTTTTGTAGTACTATTAAGATTAAAAGTTGACTTTAAATACGTGAACAAAGTGTAAGTAGAACTGCCAGCAGTAAAGTTAAATTACAAATATCACATGGAAGCATAAATTGTTACACAGCCTGTAGATGCAGAATAAATTTGTATGTTGGCAGCAAAGTTTTGATGAAGCCATGGAGTTACATATTAAATGCCCGGGTTCGATTCCCGGCGGGGTCGGGGATTTTCTCTGCCTCGTGATGGCTGGGTGTTGTGTGCTGTCCTTAGGTTATTTAGGTTTAAGTAGTTCTAAGTTCTAGGGGACTGATGACCATAGATGTTAAGTCCCATAGTGCTCAGAGCCATTTGAACATATTAAATATTGACAGGTTTGTACATAGCCACTTTCTCCATTTGCTGCACATTGTTACACATATTGTTTGTGAAACTGCCAGAATGTTAGTTACTGGTGTAAACAATCATACATATATATGTCACATAAATTCTGGTGCAGTGCAACCATTTGTAAGGTATTCAGCTATAAGCAGGCAACTAAATTCACTTGGTACCACTAGTGTTTTTGTTCTGCCAACCAGAATTGTGAGTCCTGCTACAGTCAGGCAAACTACTTGTGTACTGTCTGTGCTAAACTATTCTGCTTCAACATCCGTCTTGAGTACAACTACAGAAGTACTATGATAGCATTAATGCAGCATTTGCATTTGAATATATGTGAGTGCTTCATTATAGTTTGTACAAAATATGCCAACAGCTTGCAGTTCATTTGACAAGCAGTATCACAACAATAATCCTAAACTGTCTCTGTGAGGGAACTGTAGGAAAGTAAATACACTAAATTTTATTAAATACAGTAAAAGAGTGGTTAGACCCAACATAGTTCAGGCTTTGGCTTTGACACCTGATGTAATAATGGTTTGGCACACAGTATATGTATGCACAACACACATCATGTGAATGAAAATAAATTTGCAGAGTCTTTGACCTTGGACCTGAACCTGAGAACTATTCAAAGGCTAAAAGGTTAAAATGTGGTGCTAGACTCCCCCCCCCCCCTCCCCCCCTTGAAAAATTGGATGCGATGAGACTAATCCATAGTGCAGCTCAAGGCATAGCCTGGGTTGAAAGGTGACAGTGTGGCTGTGAGCTGACAATGCCTAGAAATGTGAAAGCCAAGTAAAAGATGTGGTAACAGATTGACCAGTAGCACAGCCTAATGTTTACCAAAAAATCCAAATGGTGCCCAAAATGTATCTTTTATCCACAAGAAGTCTTGTCTTACATTGCGTGCTGTGTTAGTTGATGGACAGAACTTCCCTTTGACCTTTAAGGGATGCATGTAGACATACCAGTTGAAAGCCACCTTCTTTGCCAAATTAATTAAAGCTTAAATTTTAATTGGTGAACATTTTGGCATGCGCGCATGTTGGAAAGTAATGGCACAAAATTTTCAGTTGAAAATAATTGCTGCATCAAAATTAAAACAAACTTTATTAACATTCTACAGTCACCATGGCACTCAACACCTTTGTCCCAATGAGACACAAGGTTCTTGGTGTTGTCAGTGTAGAGTGTTTGACTTCGTTGGCAGACCCACAACCTCACCTCTGCTCACACCAATTCACCACTATCAAAGTGAAGGCCTTGAAGGTGTTCTTTAGGTTTTGGAAATCGTTGAAAATTCATTGGGTCAAACCGGGACACTATGGAGGATAATCAGTAATAATGAATCAAAGGTGTCATACCGTTGCAAGTGCAAAAAAAGTTGTGTATGGTCTGGCATTGTCATGATGTAGGAGAGGGTGTCCACACATGGCTGAAGTATTTGAGCTCTGTGTTCTGAGGGTTTTGTCACGTGCTTATAAGTTTAAACAACACACACCCATGTTACACACTGCATTTCAGAACTCTCCAGCAGAAGGGTGCTGCATATTGCAACAGCAAAATGGTAACATCAACAGAGTAATATGCATGACAACTGATATTAAGAACAGAATCAAAATTTTGGAGACATCATTTTCTGGTTCACCCTTGTAATAAATTGATGCATTTGACAGTTGCCTTGAATGTTGCGGAATGGTTCCCTTGGCATTGCGCAGCATCCATTTGGAAGTCAAAATACTAACTCCATATACACATCAGCCAAAACATTATTAAACTTATATTTTGGTAATTTTCACACTTGTCGATACTTGTTTTCTTTTGGGATTGCAATTATTATATTCTTCTTGAAGTCTGAGGGTGTTTCGCCTGTCCCGTACATCGTGCTCACCAGATAGCAAAGTTTTGTCAAGGCTGGCTCTCCCAAGGCTATCAGTAGTTTTAATGGATGTTGTCTACTCCCAGGGCCTTGATTCAACTTAGGCATTTCAGCACTCTGTCAGAATCATATCTCCCATTTCATCCTCATCTACGTTCTCTTCAATTTTCATAATTACGTCACCCTTATATAGACCCTCCATATACTTCTTTCACCTTTTTGCCTTCCCTTCCTGTGGTAATGCACTATGAATTCCTGTGACAACTTGATAGGAGCAAAACGTGAATTTTTCAGCTGGGTTGCATTTAAGATAAACAACCCTGCCTTGACAATCCAACACCAATCCACCACCACTTACAAAAACACACTCCAAAATTAAGTTCACTGAAAGATTTTTAATTACCATCCACTTCACAAACCAAGAAAATTTTCCAGCACTCAGTTTTGACTATCAGAGGCAACATGTGCCCCATGAGAGTTTGACATCGGGAGGACGGATGCAAACGAGGCAGTTCATAGGTATGGTGGAACACCAAATACCACAGATAATTGAAACGAGAAATTGAACTACCAGAGTTGAGGAGGGTGCACAGTGGTTCCTGGTTAAGTTGTACCCAAAGGTAAGGCACGGGTTCCCCTACCTCAGACTTCGCACAGAGACAGCACATTGGCAGAAGAACAGTACCATGCCTCTTCCATTCCTTGTGATGTCAGCCATTTGACTCCCCTTCCATGGAACCATGCATTGCTATACAAAATGCCCACCTTCAGTACACCAGAAACACAACCTACAGTTGTTCCTTATGGGTGGTCCCCTTTTAAATTGCTTGGAATCTCAATCCCCATCCTGATAATGACACTTAAACCCCATCACTGCTGGTCTGCGAAACTCGGACTTCAATAGCGGACCCCAAAGCCTCTAATTCAGTAAAAGATGTGCATTTACTAGCGAAGGTAATCCATGAACGGTCCTGTGGCTCCATTTTCTCTAATATATTGTTGAGTATTTGTATTTCTGTGACTTTCAATTCCAAGGATGGAATGGAATGAAGAATCTGCACTAGCCAAAAATGTTGATGCTTGAGCAGCGTCTTAATATGAGGTGACAATGTGAGCCCAACAATTGATTTCCACAACTGCCTCGATGTTGCACTTCTGTGTAAAATTTGACTTAAAACACAGCTTAACACAGGGGGTACAAGGCCTGAACAACATTATTGGATATTGCCAACGCATTGATTTGAAACACAAATTTGACCATGATCGACAGGATGGATCTCACCTGTCTTTAAATTCTAAATGAAAGTTCCAATATAGCTTGAAGCAGTAAAATTATTTGGTAAGGTAATTCCCCAAATGAATTCCCCTCTTGACCTCAAAGGTGTCTATAGAATTCCTACTACTTCCAGCAGTTATCTGTTGGTGGGAGAATCTTGTTCACCACATATTGCTCCTCATTTGTCTACATCAAGGCAGCTGGCACCACTCAGCAAGTCAGTCATCTGCCCCTGTAACTGCAGAGGTAATCTAACCTGCTCAGAATAGAGACTTCACTGTGGAATACCCAACAAGTGATTATCCCAATGGATAAATTGTGCCTGAATTGTATGTATTTGCTTATGGTGGGGCTGACTACTGTCTAAAAACTCTACATTCTGAAACTTCCTGGCAGATTAAAACTGTGTGCCCGACCGAGACTCGAACTCGGGACCTACATTCAGACACAAGGTTGCCATGGCCGGAGCTCAGTCAGCTAGTGCAACATATACCTCCCCAGTGCAGTTGGTACTAATCACCAAGGGGTTGTCCACACTGGCATGCAGATGAGCCAAAAGTTCGGCAGCACTGCCCTGACATGGAAGCTGACACACTTTTAATTCGTAGGTTAACTGTTGCTTCTTTAATAAGGACAAACTGGGACAGTCATGGGACCCCATGATTAGCAGTGGATACCTACGCGTGCACACACACAGGCGCCCCCCCCCCCCCCCCCCCCACACACACACACCTCATGGTAAATGACAGTATGAGGACCCCTTTCCCCTTTACTTCCTGGAAAATAATGATCCTCTGTTACCAACCAAACACGCAGCAGGAAAAGGGGAAATTAAGTGGAAGGACTGGAAAGATTGGGGTTCACATGAGTCACAATTGTTTATTAAGACGTATTTATTTAAGGAAAATAACCAAAATCAGATACATTAGCAGGATTACAAAAACTCTGAACTTTCAAATTTAAGACATTACATACTGTAGTCTAGTTACAATGTAAATGAGGCAAGAATTAAAGACAAAAGCTGTGTCTGACACCAGTTCTTCGAATTTAGATTCAAATTTCCATCTTCACAAACTGCAACTCAGAAAATGCTTCAACAAATGAACAACTAATTATTTGGAAACAGATGGCTCTTTAAGACGACACAGAAGGATAACTCATCTCAAAAGCTAAAAATGAATAGCTATACTGGAAGGCAGAGGAATTTACAGCTGCCTCAGGACCACTAGAGAAAGGAAATTCTTAAAATACACCTCCATGTGCATCTAGGTAATTGAATGAAGTAAACAGGTGCAATGATTTCTAGAACTCCGTCAGGCAGACAGAGCAAGTCTCTTTAAATCTTGCCCCAATGAACAGTTAATTAATAAGAGAATGAGTGTGCACAGATTGATATAACTGGCTTCAGACACAGTGAAAATTATATTAAGGTATACTGTAGAAAATGCGTAAGTGATTCAGTAAATGACTGCATGCAGGGCAGCTCAAGAACGCCATTTAAAAAGAAAAACCAATGATTAGTACTCAGAACTAACTTGTAACAATAAATAAATAAAAGGTGAGAAAAGGTCACCCCATGACAACTTTGAAATAACAAACAGTTGGACAATTAAATCTAGTAAGCAGTAACTTGCCTGATATGAAATAAATTTCTTTCACTCTCCATCTCACAGATGGCCAGTGAATGAACACACCAAAAACATTCAGAGCTCAGTAACACTTGACAGTTTAACACACTTTTTGCTTCTTCCAGCCCGTGAGCCTCAAATGTCTGGATGGCATCTGAATGACATGTGTGATACACGTAGAGCCGATCAGCATGTGGCCATTCTAACAGTGCTCGACGGCATGTAAAAGAAGGGCACTTGACCCAACAAACCCCCAAACATCAAAATGTACAAAATTTTAGTACAAATTTAAAACGGTAATTTACATAACTTAAGTGAAGGCAGCCCATGAGTAGCTGGATGTGGTGCATTCCATGGGGCTGACATACAGAGTCAATGTTAACAGCCACAGTATGATGAGCATGCCCTGAGTCCAGGTCCAAAAGTGTGTGCTACAACATTAGAACACTGGAGCAGACTAAGGAGCATCTAAATTCCACTGTCATTCTCACTTAATGCAACCACATGACCACAGTAGTTGTGCAGATCAGTGGACTCATCAGATGATTCTCATAAAAAAAACTTGGTCTAGGGCTAAACATGGTCACACTTAAAACAGTGTTTGGGGTTGCCAAATCATCGAATCCACTGCTGAATGTGGGGAATTGGATAGCAATAACAAGCTTTCCTGGTTGCTAGACATTACCCTAACCCCTTCCAAGGCAACGCCACAAGGTATTAAGTAATGCAACGCAACCCAATTCAGGCAGTTTTTCAGATGAGAAAGTTCCTTGCATAATGTGACTTCCACAGAGAACAGCAAACACAGATAGCCAATACCACACCAATGTACTGTCTTTCATTAACACCTGTGCCTGCAACTATTAACTCGACAGAACTTTTAAAGGGCTACCAGACACTCCATTCTGTCAATTTTGGCTGAATGCCAAATACTGTCTACGTACCCTGCATGGCTCTACCGTGCCCTATGGTGCCACAAGCTCCAAGCAAAAGAAGTGGCATACACCAGGTGCGGGTTGGGAATTCAAAGCAGCAGCCCCCCAGGGCTAAGATAGTAATAATATCATTATTTGCGCTAGTATATTAGTATTATTTTAGGCAGTTAATTAATACAAAGATCAATTAATAACATGATGTTGCTGTATTCTATCTATCTTCTGCCCAGCATCTCTCTTCAAGGCATACTTTTTGCATACACCATGTTGCTTCATTATTTTGTCGATATGCTCTTTCTTAAAGTTAAGTGGTCTACTAGGTTTCTATCAGTAAGGTGATTTCCAATCAAAAATTAATCTTTGGCTGCTAATTATCTAACATCCTCAACAGATACCAATATCAGTTTAATGATTTTCTTCCTATGCTATTATTGTTTCATTTGTTCCCATTCCAGCACTTACTTACATTACTGGTTTTTCTGTCATGATATGCTGGTGCTGCTCCATGAATAATCTTTCCCGACTTTGTTTCCTTTTGAGACCAGCAAGTAAAACCCATAATTCGGATCCATAGAATAAGACTGGTTCAGCCTGTAGCCTACGCTCTTTTTTTGTACTGTCAGAAACATGCTAGTTCCACCAAAAGGAATTGATGAAATTAGAATAGTAGTAAGTAGTGTGCCAAAGTAGTGTGTGTGTATTTTTTTATAATTTTATCATAAATAAGCATTCAGTGCATCAAGGTTTTGATGTAACTGTTCTAGATATTTTAGGATTCTGATCATAAAAGTAGTATGAGTGATGTGGCACTTGATAGTCCAGTTTCTGCTCCCCCATACGCTTTGTGTAAACTGTATTGTCATTTGATATGAACAACATTGATTTTATGAACAAGTGATTTCATTGTTTCAGGTGGTAGCTGTGTTATTTTATTTGATTACACTACCATTATATGCATATGAAGATAAGAGCTAGAAAATATGATTGAAAACAATAGCATAGGGAGAAGGCTGAAGTTGAAGATCATAATGAATTTTCAAAGGCATTGTCATTAATCAGTCTTACAATTTTTAGCTGTCTCCCATTGAAATATACCATAGTGTGAACTCGTCACACAGACATTCGAACACAAAAGAACAATACTTAACCAGAACTTCTATGTAGTTATTAAGTAGTATGACAGTTGGGCTTTATGTTTCTGATACATTTATATAATATGGGAGGACTCTGACTGCTTAAATGTACTTATTATAGTTTATTTTTACCACAGGCCCAAGTTTACCCATGCATCATGAATGTAAAAGAGGAGTTGGAGGAGAATGTGAATAAAGAGGTAATTTTAAAATTTATATGGCTGCATGGAATTAATCATTGCCGAGTTGTGGTGAAAACAAAGATAGTTCTCAATTGTGTGTGTGTAGTCACTTCAGCAGTCCTGTTTTTACTTTAGGGTAAGGATGACAGTGTTACAATATTACAGTATGCTCCAGGTTGGAAACGAGGAAAGAGGTAAAAAGAATATTTTGTTACACTTTGCCCATATGGATTTAAACATTATCTTTAAGCAGATGAACTAGTTTAGCTTGTGAATTGGTAGAATTGCTTCTTTATATTATAAGCGCAAATAAGAATTAAATGAGTTTGCATTGACAAAGTTATATGGTAATTGGTATCAAGATTCAAACCATGATTTCCTGTTTTAATGGGCAGTTCCCTTAATGGTTCCTTGTATGTGTACTCCAGCACTGGGTGTTTTTATTTGCCAGGTGATACTGCTGCCACAGTCACAGAATGATTCAAAGGAAGACTACACAAAGTAATGCAGAAAAAGCAGGCGATCGTAACATACTGAGTAGAGACTAAGATGTCTGTGCATACATTGCAGCTGGTATGGACAGGCAATCCTGTGAAGTACTTCTGAACAGTTTTCTGAAAGCTGTCATAAGCTGCTAGTTTAACAGCCCACACAAAGTTGAAATATTCTAGACCTTGTAACTATAAACAGGCTTGTCCTTACAGATGGTATCAGGACAGAGATGGGTTAGTGATCACCAATGTTAAATGAAGTTAATTAATCCTTCTAGAAGGCTAGAAGAATAGATTTGCTAGAAAGAACAGGTAAGTTATTGTTAGCATCCCATTTAGACAATTAGTGAATGTCATTTATTTCCAATATCGTTTACGTAGAGGAATATGGGCAAACATTAAATGGACTGAATAAGTATGTGGTGAGTAACTGGATTACAGACAGAAAAGACCCACTGTGGTTTAATAACAAAATTTGAAAATGCTGAGGAGGCAGACTGTTGTACAGTCAGTTCAAAAAAGTATTTACTGTGGGGACAGGCAAGAGTTAATGGAAATTCAAGTGTATGTAAAAAAATCTGTGTGTGAAGCATTCAACTACCACCAACATACATGAGCAACACATTTTACAGAGAACACGAAACATTTCTGGTTCTACATAAAATCGCTGAGTCAGACCTCTATCCAGGCGGTCATTGACCAGTCGGTGGCTTTGGAGGAAAGCAGATGAGGATCACTAACCCCTCTCTGTACTGGGTTGTAAAGTCTGTGCAGGAGGATCATAAAAACATGTTGTTTCACTGCCACACAGACTCCTGTATTGGACACACAGTAATAGAGTAAAGAAGCAACTTGAAGAGTTGAAAACAAAATAGTTGGTATATCCAAATGGAGTCACAAATCATTTGTCCAGAGATTACTCTACAGCATTGACCTATTACTTAGCTTGCATTTATTGCTAGTGTCTCGCCTAGTGCAAAGACCGAGGCAGCTGGGAAAAAGTTCAGGTGGCTTCTGTATATAAGAATGGTAAAAGAACGTACCTGGAGAATTACTGACCAATGTCATAAAGCTTATTGGCTCCAGAGTTCGTGAACAAATCCTCAGTTCAGATATATTTAATTTCTTGGTGACAGATCAGTTTCTATGCACAAATCAGCATGGATTTTGTGCAGTAATTATCTTGGTCTTCTGTCAAATTATATACTGTGAACCATGGATGACGAGCTGCAGGCTAGATTCCACATTCCTACATTTCCGGAAAGTGTTTGACACACTGCCCCACTGCATTCTATTAATGGAGCTATGAGCATATGGAATAGGTTCTGCAATACGTGAAAGGCGCAAAGACCTCTCAAGTAACAGAGGCCAGTACTTTGACCTCAACAGAGAGTGTTTCTCAGAGACAAGAGTATCATCAATAGTGCCACAGGGATGTTTTATGAAATGATCTGATGAGCAGCATTCTGTGTTTGTCTGCTGATGGCATTATGTGTGGGAAAGGGTCATCACTGAGTGACGACAAGGATACAAAATGACTTCGACAAAGTTTTTATTTGGTGTGATGAATGGCAGGAATAGAAATATTCAAGTGAATGCAGATGAGTAGGAAAAACAATCCCATAATGTTAGAATACTATGTTGGTACTGTACAGATTGACAGTCTGCTCAATAAAATGTTTAGGCATAACATTGCAAAGTGATAAGAAATGGAACAAGCACATAAGGATATTAGGATGGTGAATGATCAGCTTCTTTTGTATTGGGAAAACCTGTGGTTCATGGTGTTGTTGTACAAGGTGCCATCCACCATTCACCGCAGACGTAGATGGACAGCAGCCAGAAAGAAGCTAATAGAGTTGCACATTCCATGTTGTTGTTGTGGTCTTCAGTCCTGAGACTGGTTTGATGCAGCTCTCCATGCTACTCTATCCTGTGCAAGCTTCTTCATCTCCCAGTACCTACTGCAACCTACATCCTTCTGAATCTGCTTAGTGTATTGATCTCTTGGTCTCCCTCTACGATTTTTACCTTCCACGCTGCCCTCCAATGCTAAATTTGTGATCCCTTGATGCGCACATTCCATATGGAATACATTCTCATGCCTTTTAAGTTTGGAAAGCCCCTTTGTAAGGCAAATAAACTGTTGACTGGAGAATGTGACCAAGCCAAGGATCGGTCATCTGCTTGTGACATGAAACGAGTATATGACAGGAAAGTAAACATAAATTTAAACTAGAGGTAAAGCTGTCATCAAAAAACAATGGAGTTCTCTACCACACTCAGTCCTACTGACTACCATATGCTGTTGCCCTCATTCCACCTCTGAACTGGTTTACTCAAATACTTACAACCTACTTACTGTTCACCCGCAATCTCGCTGACACCCCCCCCACCAGCACTCTCGCTGACACCCCACCACCAGCACTCTCGCTGACACCCCCCCCCACCAGCACTCTCGCTGACGCCCCCCCACCAGCGCTCTCGCTGACGCCCCCCCACCAGCGCTCTCGCTGACGCCCCCCCCACCAGCGCTCTCGCTGACGCCCCCCCACCAGCGCTCTCGCTGACGCCCCCCCACCAGCGCTCTCGCTGACGCCCCCCCACCAGCGCTCTCGCTGACGCCCCCCCACCCAGCGCTCTCGCTGACGCCCCCCCACCAGCGCTCTCGCTGACGCCCCCCCACCAGCGCTCTCGCTGACGCCCCCCCCACCAGCGCTCTCGCTGACGCCCCCCCCACCAGCGCTCTCGCTGACGCCCCCCCCACCAGCGCTCTCGCTGACGCCCCCCCACCAGCGCTCTCGCTGACGCCCCCCCACCAGCGCTCTCGCTGACGCCCCCCCACCAGCGCTCTCGCTGACGCCCCCCCCACCAGCGCTCTCGCTGACGCCCCCCCACCAGCGCTCTCGCTGACGCCCCCCCACCAGCGCTCTCGCTGACGCCCCCCCCACCAGCGCTCTCGCTGACGCCCCCCCCACCAGCGCTCTCGCTGACGCCCCCCCACCAGCGCTCTCGCTGACGCCCCCCCACCAGCGCTCTCGCTGACGCCCCCCCACCAGCGCTCTCGCTGACGCCCCCCCACCAGCGCTCTCGCTGACGCCCCCCCACCAGGGCTCTCGCTGACGCCCCCCCCACCAGCGCTCTCGCTGACGCCCCCCCACCAGCGCTCTCGCTGACCCCGCGCCCCCCGACCAGCGCTCTCGCTGACCCGCGCCCCCCGACCAGCGCTCTCGCTGACCCGCGCCCCCCGACCAGCGCTCTCGCTGACCCGCGCCCCCCCCGACCCGCGCTCTCGCTGACCCGCGCGCGCCCCGACCCGCGCTCTCGCTGACCCGCGCGCGCCCCGACCCGCGCTCTCGCTGACCCGCGCTCTCGCTGACCCGCGCGCGCCCCGACCCGCGCTCTCGCTGACCCGCGCGCGCCCCGACCCGCGCTCTCGCTGACCCGCGCTCTCGCTGACCCGCGCTCTCGCTGACCCCGCGCGCGCCCCGACCCGCGCTCTCGCTGGCCCGCGCGCGCCCCGACCCGCGCTCTCGCTGGCCCGCGCGCGCCCCGACCCGCGCTCTCGCTGGCCCGCGCGCGCCCCGACCCGCGCTCTCGCTGGCCCGCGCGCGCCCCGACCCGCGCTCTCGCTGGCCCGCGCGCGCCCCGACCCGCGCTCTCGCTGGCCCCGCGCGCGCCCCGACCCGCGCTCTCGCTGGCCCGCGCGCGCCCCGACCCGCGCTCTCGCTGGCCCCCGCCCCCCGAACCCCCTGCGGGTTCGGGGGTAAGAATAGGCCCGCGGTATTCCTGCCTGTCGTAAGAGGCGATTAAAAGGAGTCTCACATGTTTCGGCCTTATGTGATGGTCCCCTCTCGGGTTTGACCTCCATCTATCTAAATTATTCCGAAGAGCGAGCCAATTGGGGAAGGGCGCCTTACATGGTGCACTGTATCCTTCGTGCAATTAGATCTTTAGCCGTCTTTCTCGTCGTTGCCATGGTGTCCCGCTCGTTTTCGATCTCTTGGGCGATTACCACGCTGCAGTCTGCAGTGTTTCTTTTAACTGCGACGACGACCTTGGCCATTTTTGCACCTAAGATCCAGCACGGTAGCCAGTCCGTTGTGGTGGGGCCGCCATGTACCCTCTTGGTTGTAGCCCCCTGACAACACAGGGATCGCTCTACTGATGCCTGCGCCGTTAACTCCCCACGTATGCCAAGGAGTAGATGCCCATCGCCCTGGGGCATCGGGACTCCCGGCAATGGCCATCCTGCCAGGTGGCCTTTGCCGTGGCTGGGTGGCGCCCGTGGGGAGGGCCCTTGGTCGGAGTAGGTGGCATCAGGGCGGATGACCCGCAATGAAGCGTGGTACATCATCTGGCTGGCGGCCAGCCGTCAGCAGTCTCTAAGCGTTCGAGAGCCCATTTTAAAGGTAACGTTTATGACCCCAAATCGTTCCCCTCCCTCGCCACACCATGGGAGGAACGACAGGCATTGCGTGACACTGAGACGTATTCGCCCAGATATCTTGTCTGTATCAGAGCTGATGGGGAATCTTTTCTATCCGTGAAGCCTCAGTTCTTTGTAGAGCATTTAGAGAACAAGTTCGGTGAGGTGGAGGGCTTGTCCAAGATGCGGTCCGGATCGGTGTTGATCAAAACGGCATCCTCCGCCCAGTCGCGGGCCTTACTCGCTTGTACTACGCTGGGGGATGTCTCTGTCACTATCACGCCGCATAAGAGTCTGAACATGGTCCAGGGCATTATCTTTCACAGGGATCTCCTTTTACAGTCCGACGACGAGCTGCGCGCCAACTTGGAGCGCCGAGGTGTCCATTTCGTCCGGCGCGTCCACCGGGGTCCGAGGGATCGTCAAGTTGCCACCGGTGCCTTCATCTAGGCCTTCGAGGGTGACACGTTACCTGAGAAGGTCAAGGTGATGGTGTACCGTTGTGATGTCAAGCCGTATATCCCTCCCCCGATGCGGTGCTTCAAGTGTTGGAAGTTCGGCCACATGTTTTCACGCTGTGCGTCCGACCTCGTCTGTCGCGATTGCGGTCGACCTTCCCATCCTGATCATCCCTGTGTGCCGCCTCCAATCTGTGTGAACTGTGGTGCGCACCATCCGCCTTGCTCGCCAGACTGTCCGATTCTGCAGAAGGAGCGAAAGATCATGGAAATAAAGACTCTCGACCGCCTGACGTACACTGAGGCGAAGCGGAAATATGATCGGCTTCATCCGGTGCGCATGACTGCTTCTTATGCCGCAGCTGTCACTCCTTCTACATTTCCATCCGCTCCAGTCAGCTCTCAGAGTTGAATTCCCACACCTGCCCCCTTGATGGTGGGGGGCACTAAACCTCCTGTTGCTCCTGCTCCATCTACTTCAGGAGCAACACCCCCCCAACCATCGGGGACATCAGTCCCCCCTTCCCAGCCGGGGAAGCGTAAGACTTCTTCGGCTACTCTCGTAAGGAAGGGGTCCCTTGGGGACCTCCCTTCCCAAGTTCCGTCCGGTACAAAGGCCGACAGCCGCAAGTGGCTTAAACAACCGCCGGCCCCTGGTCGTAGGGACAGACGGTCGTCGTCTGTCCCTGAGACCGACCCAGTTGCGCCCTCCCAGCCTGCGCCACCAAAGGCACAGCGTGAAAAGCAGAAGAAGAAGAAACTCCCCAAGGCTACCGACATTGCGGTGGCACCCATTCCACCGCTTCCTACCAGCTCTGCGTCTAAGGATGAGGTGGAGATTCTGGCGTTCGCTGAGGACATGGATCTCGCCAGTCCCTCGGATGCAGTAGATGGCTGTTGTCCAGGTGGTGACTCAGTAGCAGCAGGGGCCCCGGAGGCGTAATCTGCCTCCCCAGTCCCTTCACGCCTTTCCCATCCATGGCTAATAACATCCTCCAGTGGAACTGCAGCGGTTTCTTCCACCATCTAGCTGAGCTCCGCCACCTTATCAGCCGTCATCCTTTCCTTTGCATTGCTCTGCAGGAAACTTGGTTTCCAGCTATGCGAACCCCCGCCCTCTGTGGCTATCGGGGTTATTTTAAGAACCGGGCAGCTTATGCAAGGGTGTCTGGTGGCGTCTGCATATATGTCCTGAACTCTCTTCACAGCGAGTTTGTACCTCTACAAACAGCTTTGGAGGCTGTCGCTGTTCGGGTGTGGACGCCACAGGCTATCACCGTCTGCAGTATTTACCTTCCACCTGATGGTACTGTCGCGCAGCATGTCCTGGCTGCTCTGATAGCACAACTGCCGCCACCTTTTTTGCTGCTGGGCGATTTCAATGCCCACAACCCTCTATGGGGTGGGACTGTCTCCGATGATCGTGGTCGGGCCGTGGAGCATGTGTTGGCTCAGCTCGACCTTAGCCTCTTAAACACCGGTGCTCCCACACATTTCAGTGTGGCCCATGGCTCGTTCTCGGCCATCGATCTCTCTATTTGCAGCCCTGGACTTGTCCCATCCCTCCACTGGAGGGTGCATCCTGACCTGTGTGGTAGTGACCATTTTCCCATCTATTTGTCACTGCCACAGTGTCATTCTTCTGGCGCTTGCCCGCTGGGCTCTCCACAGGGCTGACTGGCCAGCTTTTACTTCCGCTGTAACCATTGCGTCTCCCCCACAGGGTGACATTGACGAGGTGGTCCGTGTTTTAACCACGTCCATCATTTCAGCGGCCGAGGCTACCATCCCCCGTTCTTCTGGCCTCCCTCAGAGGAAGGCTGTCCCCTGGTGGTCGCCGGAGATTGCTGAGGCTATTCGCGACCGTAGGCGGGCTCTCCAGCGTCATAGGTGGCACCCGTCTCTGGAGGCCCTCATCGCCTTTAAGAGGCTCCGTGCCTTCGCCCGTCGTCTTATTGCACGGCGTAAGCAGGAGTGCTGGGAGAGGTATGTCTCCTCCCTGGGCTCCTGTGTCTCCTCCTCGCTCGTGTGGTCCCGGATCCGGCGGATTTATGGATCCCAGACCCCTATGGGTGTCCCTGGGCTCTCCTTGGACGGCGCTGTCTGCACGGACGCTGCCGCCATTGCTGAACGGCTAGCCGCGCACTTTGCTCAGAGCTCTGCGACTGCATCCTATCCCCCCGCCTTTCGCTCTCTAAAGGAGCGAGCCGAGCGGACGCCGTTCTCATTCCACACGCGTCATTATGAAACATACAATGCTCCTTTCAGCGAGAGGGAATTCCTCGCTGCCCTCGCCGATTGCCCTGATACAGCACCAGGACCGGACTGCATCCACGCGCAGATGCTGAAGCATCTCTCCAGGGACTGCCAGAGACACATCCTCACCATCTTTAACCGCATTTGGAGCGAGGGCGTGTTCCCGTCGCATTGGCGAGAGGGTCTTATTGTCCCCCTCGTGAAGCCCGGTCCGGACCCACTGGCGGTGGACAGCTATCGTCCCATTACCCTCACCAACGTTTTGTGCAAATTGCTCGAACGTATGGTAGGGCGGCGTTTGTGTTGGGTCCTTGAGTCGCGCGGTCTCCTCGCTCCATCCCAGGGTGGCTTCCGTCGGGGCCAGTCTGCAGTGGACAATTTGGTGCGGCTGGAATCTGCTGTCCGTACGGCTTTTGCCCGACGTCAGCATCTCGTTGCTGTATTTTTCGATCTGCGGAAGGCGTATGACACCACATGGAGGCATCACATCCTCGCCACGTTGTATGGGTGGGGTCTTCGTGGTTGGCTCCCGGCTTTTCTTCAAACCTTTCTATTGCACCGCTCTTTCCGGGTGCAAGTCGGTGCCACCTCTAGTTCTTCTTATACACAGGAAAATGGGGTCCCACAGGGCTCGGTGTTGAGTGTGTCCTTATTTCTAGTGGCCATTAATGGTCTGGCTGCAGCCGTGGGGTCGTCGGTGTCTCCTTCTTTGTATGCCGACGACTTCTGCATCTCATTTAGCTCCACGACTACAGGAGTCGCCGAACGCAGGCTGCAAGTCGCCGTTCGCAAGGCAGCATCATGGGCTCTGACTCATGGTTTTCAGTTCTCTGCTGCCAAGACTCGGGTTATGCACTTCTGCAGGCGTCGGACGGTCCACCCTCATCCTGAACTTTACCTCGACGGCCACCTGCTTGAAGTGGTGGACACTTGCCGCTTCTTGGGACTCGTGTTTGATGCCCGGCTCTCACGGGTTCCTCATATTACTCAGCTGAAACAAAAATGCTGGCGGCACCTCAATGCCCTCCGCTGCCTTAGCCACACATCTTGGGGTGCGGATCGCTGCACGCTGCTGCGATTGTACAGAGCCCTTTTGCAGTCTCGGCTTGATTATGGGAGCCTGGCCTATGGGTCTGCATCACCCTCAGTGTTGAAGTTGTTAGACCCCATACACCACTGTGGGGTCCGGCTTGCAACTGGCGCTTTTCGTACGAGCCCCGTGGATAGTCCACTGGTGGAGGCCGGGGTTCCCCCGCTGCGGATTCACCGCCATC